>NW_006399774.1:4032676-4036127 GCF_000299155.1 Elephantulus edwardii | reverse complement strand
AACAATGATGTCAGTGTAGAGACTAAGGTGTGTCTGATCAAGACTATGATCTTTGTAATTACTTGCTGTGCACCAGAAATCTGGACAACAACTAAGAAAGAATTGATGCCTTTGAGTTGTGGTGCTGGAGAAGAGTATTGACCATACCATGAACCACCAGGAGACAAATTGTTCTGTCTTAGAGAGGGCAAAATCAAGTTTCTACTTTCACGCAAGGATTTTTGAAGTTCCATCTCACATATTTTGGGCACATATCCAGGAGGGACCAAGTCCTTGGAGAAGGACATCGTGCTTGGATGGTTGGAGGGACAGTGCATGAGAGGAAGACCCCGGATGAGATGGATTGACTCAGTAACTGGGACAATGGGATTAGATGTATCAGAGTCAGTGAAACTGGCTCAGGGTAGGGCAGGTTCAGAGCTATTAGACATAGGGTGCTATGAGTGGCAGGCAACATGATGGTTCGCAACAACAAAAATAGCTAGACAAACCATGTTCATAGATTTTACTACTCAGTGTTTTAGGACACCATTCCTTCTTAAATGTATCTATATGTTAAACTCAATGCCAAACAGCCGTTTAAAATAAAAATAAAATTAGAACTGTAATTTAAAATTTTATATGACAAAAAAATGTGGGCAATTAAAAAAAAAAAAACCCAACAAAAACAACCAACCCCCAAACCCAAATGATAGAGAACTAAAATTGCCTAACTTTAATATTTGTTGAAAAAAACCAACAAGCAGTAGGAAACAGAACAGAAGATTCAGAAACAGGCTTAGATGCTTACATGGTTATTCTATAACCACAAAGACATCAAAGCCTTCCAAGGAAGAACATAAGTGTTTGGGTTTTGTTGGGATTCCCCCCACCAAAACGGAAAAACTGTGTACTAGTACAAGAAAAGGAAAACAAACAAACAAACAAAAACAAAAACCCCAAGCAAACCTAAACTATACAAAATACTACATACTACATAAAATACTACATGTTGTTGTTGTTGTTATGTGCCGTTGAGTCGTTTGCAACTACATACTATACAAAAATTAACTTAGGATGGACCATGGGTCCAATTATAAAAGATATTAAATATGAAATAGAATAATATCTTAATAAGTTTAGTTTAACCAAAGTTTTCTTAAGTTCTAGGAAGAAACACAAAACAAAATATGAAAATCACACACATTAGAACATTTTTAAAAAGCTGTGCATCCAAGACATGGTTAAGAAAATAAGTAGACAACAAAACAAAATATTAACAAACACAAATCTATAAATTGTAAACTGGTATTCAAAATACAGAGACTCTCCATTTAACAATAAAAGGGTCAAAGCAAAATAGTTAAATGGGGAAAATATATGAATAAACACTTTTCAAATGTATATATAGTTTAAAAGACCATTAAGCACAAGAAAAAAATTGTGAACATCAAGATAGCAAATATTTTTCTGTAAATGATCAGCCAGCAAATATTCTAAGTAATTCAGGTCTTAAAGCCTGTGTCCTGATGACTCAAGTCTGCCATGCTAGCACAAAAGCAGCCACAGAGGTGTAAACAGTTCACTGCATTCCAGACTTTATCAGGACAGAGGGTGGCCAGAGCTGGCCCGCAGGCCATGGCTTGCTGAGATCTGTTCAACATCAGTTCAAACCAAAATGAGATACAACTACATGCTGACCAGAGTAGCTAAAATCAGAAAGGCCAACAATACAAAAATTTTGGCAAGGATATGAAGCACCTGGAACCCCTCATTTTAAATTGCACAAACATTTGGTGAAAGTATCTGGCTATTTCAATAACTAATACAATGATTTCCTTTTACTTGGACCCACAATCAACATGCATGGTTAACAGTGGTGGAGAAATCAAAAGACTTGTTACATCAGGGAAATCTGCTGTCACGAAGCTCTTCCAAGTTCTAAAGGACAAGGATGTCAGTTTAAAGACTAAGGTGCAGCTGATCTCAGCCAGGGTGTTTTCAATTGACTTCTACACATCTTAAAAGGTGGACAATGAACAAGGATGACAGGAGAAGGATCTATGACAGCAGAAAGAAGATTTTTCAGGAGGAACCAGTCCTGGGCAAGTGACATCATGCCAGGAAAGGTGGAAACTCAGCAAAGGACAGAAAGACTCTCAACAAGATGACGTGACATAGTGACAACTATGATATGCTTGAGCAGGACAGAGATCCTAAGGACGGCACAGGGTGGGGCAAGGTTCAGATCTATTGTTCGTGGGATCACTATGAGTTGTCGTAGACTTGATGGCATCTCACAACAACACATGGCAACCCCTAGACTCATGACTCACTTCTAGTTTGTTGCTCAATTAATAAAATCAACCCACACAACTATATGTCTATATGTCAATCTATATTTAAGTTGTTGCTGTTGTTAAGTACCATTGAGTCAAGCACAACTATCGTGATCATATGACCTTATGAACAACAGATTGCGGTCCTGTTCTGTGCCATCCTCACGATCTCTGACACACTCAAGCCTATGGCTTCCATCTCTGTGTCAATCCACCTGGTTGAGGGTCTTCTTCTCCTTCACTGTCCCTCCACCTTTCAAAGCATGGCGTCCCTCTCCAAGGACTAGCCTTTCCTAGGAACATATTCAAAGCACGTGAAACAAAGCTTCATAATCCTTGCCTCCAAGAACACTATGTCTGCACCTTCTCCAAGACCTGTTTGTTCTTTTGACAGTCCATAGGATATCCAAAGCTCTTCTCCAACACCACAGTTCAAAGGCATTCATTCTTCTTCTGTTATCCTTGTTAACTGTGCAGCTCTCAGACACATAGCAAGTAACTGAAAAGCCCATGGCCTTAGCCCTCAATGGACATCGCTGCTGGCAATTATAAATGCATGGGTTTGAGCCCACCAGCCGCTTCATGATAGAAGGTTGGGCAATCTCCTCCTATGTAACTAACTGCCTCTGAAAACCCACAGGAAGGCATACAACATCATCATCACTGTATTTATAATTATACACACACACACACACACACACACACACACACACTCACACACATTGCTCTATATATGTTGTTGTGTACCATCAAGCAGGAAGCAACCCATAGCTGACCCTCTGGCAGGTTTTCAGAGGCAGTTAGCCACGTGGAGGAGATTGTATACACACAAACACACACACATATATGGCTATGTAAAATTTAAAAAAATATTTACAAGACTGGCCACTGAAGCTTTATGTTTGATAGACCCAACTGGAAACTAGTACCAGTCAAAGTGTCATCAATGAGAAAATGGCTAACAACTTTGTGATATAGAATGAATATTGCTAAGAGAAAAACAAACAAACAAAAACCCAAACAAACCAACTATTGTTGTACAATATGTTTGGAGAGCAAATATGTTATGTGAGAGAAGGAAGCCCACATTAAAATGTGAACTCTTTATGATCCCATTTAATGAAGTTCAGGAA
>NW_006399774.1:4031507-4032576 GCF_000299155.1 Elephantulus edwardii | reverse complement strand
TTTCTAATAAATAACATCAGTCAAAATAGAATTCTACACAGAGCAAAAACAGCTTTTATGAATAAAGGCTATATATTTTCTTTTTAAGGCTTTTATTTTAAAGAGTAAGGGTGCAACAATGAATGAATGGAATTCTAAAATCTCTGTAGATGTTCATTGAAATGAAAAGTAAACAAACTAAATTTTAAAAAGTGAATATTTAGGAAGAAATAGAAAATATTAGAATAAGTATCAAGAGAAATATAAAAGAGTTTCTCACTTAATTTCTATGAAATATATTTTAAGTAAAAAGTTTAAATATTGGCTTATGTTCTTGTTAGGTGCTATTGAATTGAATATTACTCATAGCTACCCTGTGTACAACTGATCTGGACACTGTCCTATCCTGGGTCATCCTCACAATCTCTGACACACTCAAGTCCATTGCCCAGTCAAGTCCCAGGGTCAACCCCCCTGATCAAGGGCCTTTTTCTCTTTTACTGTCTCCCCACCTTCCCAAGCCTATGTCCTTCTCCAAGGAATAGCCTGTCCTAGCAACATCCTCAAATTAAGTGATATGAAGCTTCACCGTCTTTACCTCCAAGAGAACTCTGTCTGTACCTTCTCTAAGACATATCTTCTTCTTATTTTTGCAGTTCATGGGATAGTCAGTATTCTTCTCCAACATCACAGTTCAAGGGTATTGATTGACTTACAGCATTTATAATTTATGTAAATTATATGTAACAATTATAGCACAAGGAAAATAATCTCAAACCCTTAAAAAAATTCTAAGGGTTCTGAAATATAGCTATAAAATAAGCTAAGAGACAGAATACAATATACAGAAGCCAGTATTATTATATATTGGGAGCAAACATTTTGAAAATTAAATCACAAGAATTATAATGTTATCATGAAACATATTTAGGAAATATTCTTCTTCAAAGACATGCTCAGTCTTTACACTGGAAAAAAAAAGGTAAAATATTACAGATTCTCACCACTGGACCAATTGGCAGCATCAGGATGGATGGTGAAGAGATTGAGATTGTACACAGCTTTAGTTTGCTTGGCTCCATAGTCAACA
>NW_006399774.1:4026721-4028122 GCF_000299155.1 Elephantulus edwardii | reverse complement strand
AGTTTCCTTTCTTGAGAATTGACCTTAAGAAAATAAGAGGGTTATTTGTAGTCAAAGACCAGGCACTCAATCTTGATTGGTGTTGGGCTGCCCAGGTTATGGACATATTTGCCAAAACATAGTAGATATTCAATTATGATATATACATTAATTTTTGTTCATTTTATACTTGACATTGTTTGTAAATTTGTTTTTACAGGGGAAAAAATAAACCCTCTAAAATATTGAATTAGTATTAATTATATGCATGTTATAGTGAAGTAGGGGGAAATGTATTGCTGTCTTCAATTTATTTACAAATATAGCAATAATAGATAAATGGATTGATATGTGATAAAATGAAGATAATAAAATAAGAGTGAATGAATCTAATTAGTGGGAATATGAGAGTTCTCTGAAAAATTTGTAAAACTCTTTGAATATGTACATTAAAAATGCTCAAAACATAAATGACAGCATTTTATGAGCAATTTTGAGAAGAGAAAAATATTGTCGTAACTGACAAAATCAGAAAATCTGAGTTGTTTATTTTAGTAAAGAAAGTTAAAATGCCATTTAAATTCATTGTCATATTCTATTAAGAACATGCCAGATAGTAACACTGGTGAGCTTTCAAGCATTTTGATCATAAACCTGACTGAACTCTTCTAGATAAGCAGGGACCACTTCCCAGATCGTTCAATGACAGTTGCCTTACAACTGATATCAATCCCCAACCATAACATGATAGGAAAAGACGACGGCAGACAAATTTCTTTCACAAATGTAGATGTAAAGAACTGTTCCATGGTTACAGACTTTTCAGATGTATAGCATTTCAGGTTTCACTTCACACCTGTTGCTTTTGTGATTGTGTGCTCTTTCTTGAGTCAATGTCAACTCATAGCAACCTCATGTGATAGAAGAGAACCTTCCCAGGTGCTTTTCTTGATTGTATTATTTATGGAAGTAGACAGACAGGTCATTATTCTCATGAAGTCAGACGATGAGTTCAAACTATTGACAGTTTGGTTCACATTCTAGTCCTTAACCGTTGTACAACCAGGACTTCTTTTAATCACACCTTCAGGAATCACAGTCTCAAGAGAGTGAAGTCCAGCAGGATGTGAAATTTCTACTTTTCTCTAGATAATTCAGAAGCAGAAGTGTTAAGACCCTGCATTCGTAAACACTTGTAAAACTATCTAGGTAAGTAGGAGAAGGGAACTTATTAAGGCTATTAAGATGAAATGGTGGTCTAGTGGCAAGAAGCTGCACTCCTATCCCAAAGGCATGCAGTTCAACTCACCAGCTGCTACGCGGAAGAAAGATGGGCAGTCTCCTGTGCAATTAATTAACTGCCTCTGAAAACCTGTGAGAGGGTCAGCTATGGGTCGGCTTTGACTCTACGGTACACCACAA
>NW_006399774.1:4001106-4025401 GCF_000299155.1 Elephantulus edwardii | reverse complement strand
GCGATTGGCACAGGATAGAGCAGGGTTTAGGGCTGTTGTACATAGGGTCACTATGAGTCGCAAACGACTTGACGGCACATAACAACAACAACCCTGAGAAGAGATTCAGTTTGATATGAGAGAATCCTGGTGAAACTGGTATCCATTTCCAGATTTCTACAATACCACAGAGTAGATTACAAATGCCTTTGAAAGCCCCAAGCATCTCAAATACAGAGTAGGGATAGGGAGGAGCGTAGTACTGTTTCTATAAGCCCCTCTCCTGCAGCCCAACAAACATCCTGAGATTCCCTTAGTTCCAGAGTCTTTGAGGAGAGCTTCAACAATCATTCTGTGACATCTAAGGTAGATGGAAAAGTACCCTAGAGAGAAAGAGTCACTCTCTCTTTTTCATAAAGAGAGGCTTTATGTAAAAGAACATTCATGACTGGGGCAAAGTTTGCAGACTGCCTGCCAGACTTGTGGTGAAGAGACTTCAGCAGTGGAAACAGAATGAAGAAAGACCTATTTTTTGGAGCAGATGTTTCAATAGATGCCAGTAGATGTCGTCAGAGGCCAGATTTTGATCAAGGACCATCCAGTACCCCAGCGGGTCATCCCTCACACTCACTCCTCTCCTTTCTAATCCTAAAATAAAAGTCCTTGGGAGGAAGGAGATGAGGTCACTGAGCTGAACGTGATTAGGTTAAGTTAGGCCAATTTTTTGGGCACTGATATTAAAAATCTTACCAAAGTTCCTTGTTACCGGCTTTATCAAATATATCCCTGTAACATCCATACTTTCTGCACAAATGTATGTTTCTCCTGGTTGGTAACAGTTCCTGTCAATGTCCTCAGTTTCTAGGCTTAGGCTTTGCCTATATCACTAACCCTTCATTACTTAATGTATTAGAGATGATCGCTCAATGCTTTCAAGTGACTTAAGGAATTAGATGGATGAATAGTAAACAAAGAATGACTCAAATGTCCTTCCTAGAATCATTTCCCTATTAGAACCTTATGTGACATTATAAGAGGAAAAAACCAACCCAACTCCCCCAAAACAAACTCATTGGCATTGAAACCAACTCAAACAAACTCATAATGGGCCCTCTAGAGAGTTCTGAAGGTTGTAAATTACATGGGAGGAGATTGAGCATCCTTCTCCCCCAGAGCTGCTGCTGCTGTTATGTGCCATCAAGTCAGAATCACCTCACAGGAGGCCCTCTAGCAGGTTTGCAGGGGCTGTAAATCACATGAGAAGCGAGTGTCCACCTTTCTCTGGCAGAGAAGCTGGTGGATTCAAGCCTTTATGTTGGCAGCACAACTCCTTATCACTAGACCATGGGCTTTCCCACTGGTGATATTTTTCTAACAAGGCATAAGGGATCATGTCAGTCCAAATATTTGAACTATAGCAAATTGCCAATCACTGTTACTATTGTTATTTAAACACATCACCTGCTTTAAACACACAATCCGGCTTGCTGAAACTGAAGCGCTTGCTGTAGAGGGTCAAGGACTGCAGCCTTCAATATGGATTGAGGTTCAATATCAAGAAGACAAAGATTCCTACCACTGGGCCTATTGGCAGCATCAAGATGGATGGTGAAGACATTGAGATTGTTCACAGCTTTAGTTTACTTGACTCCACAATCAACACTCTTGGCACTAGCAGCCAGGAAATTAAAAGACGTATTGTGATGGGAAAGTCTGTGATTAGAGACCTCTCTAATGTACTGAAGTGCAACAATGTCAGTCTGGACACTAAGGTGCACCTGATACATACCTAGTCTTTGCAATCACTTGCTATGTGTCAGAGAGCTGGACAAAGACTAGGGATGATAGAAGAACAATTGATGCCTTTGCTCTGTGGTGTTGGAAATGAGTATTGAATATAGCATAGACTGCTAAGAAAATAAACAGGTGCATCCTGGAGAGGGTTAAACCAGCCTGCTCCTTGGAGGAAAGGATTTTGAAGCTTTTTCTGACATCCTGTGGGCATGTTGCAAGGAGGGACCAGTCCTTGGAGAGGGACATCATGCTTGGGAGGGTGGAGGGACAGCGCAGGAGGGGAAAGCCCTCTATGAGGTGGGTTGATTCAGTGACTGGGGTAATCAGGATGGGTGTGTCGGAGACGGTGCGATTGGCACAGGACAGAGCAGGGTTCAGGGCTGTTGTACATAGGGTCGCTATGAGTCGCACGCAACTCAATGGCACATAACAACAACAACAAACATATCACCTGTTATCTTATCCCAGTGTAGCATAGTGTACGATGTGTCAGAGAGCTTGCCAAAAAGAGAGTGGTTCAGACAGATCAGCAGCTCCACAGGAGAAACATGGACAGTCTCCCCTTAGAACAGTTTACAGCTTCAGAAACTCAATGAAAGGTGGCTGTGAATTGGTACTGACCACAAACACTACTTAACAATGAATTTGGGTTTTGTGACATGTGTAAGCTTTTATGCTTGTCTGGATACAGAATTATCCCCAAAAGTACAAACTTCTTGAGCGCTGACATCGCTATTTTGGTAAAGATTACATCAGGAGAATAAATCTGAGCTCTTAAACCAATGTCTTTCCCTCTATCTCTGTGTCAGTCATTACTGGGGGGAGAAAAGACATTGGTAAGGTGCATCCAAAATGATTTTCTTTAGGATTTCCAAGTACTAAGAAGATAATTGTGTTCAGTGATACTTGTAAACTATTTCATTAGAGCAGGAAATTGCCACAGATTGTTTCCTATTGTTTTTGTGAGGAATGTTTAAAGAAAACAGAGTTGTTAACATTATGAAAAATGACAATGCTATAGAAAATGATCTATGGAGATAATGCAATTCAGACCAAATTTTATAATTAATGTTCAAAGAAATGGGAAAAGTAAACAACTGCACATGGAAAGAAAACAGAACCCTGATAAGCAAAGTATCACTGAAGAAGGAAAACAAAGTAGGAGGTCTTACACTTCCTGATCTCAAAACCTACTGCCCTTTGCTAGTAATCAAAACAGCTCACTACTGGTTAGGGACAGATACAGATCATTGGGATAAAACTGAGAACTCAGAAATCAATTCATACATCTATGGACAGCTGACCTTAACAAAAGACAAAATCCATTAAGTGGAGAAAAGATATATATACTCTTTAGTAAATTCGGCTGACAAAATTGAATATCTATTTTTATGCACTTGAAAGAAGATCCATTCCTCACACTATATACAAAAATTAAGTCAAGATGGATCAAGGACCTATGATCTAATTATAAATATCAAGGGAAAAAAAATTGAAGCAAACTTAGAAGCCCTAATCTATGGTATAAGTAAGCTATCAAGTATAATTGAATATGCATGACCAGCAAAGGGTAGTCAAGATAACTGAGATCTCCTAAATACTCAATCTTTATTTGTATCGAAAGATTCTTCAATTATGATTATGACAAGAGTCCAGAATGAAGGTTGCATAGTGGAGTGTACTGGGGAGGGGAGTATTGTATACCAATGAAAGAATTTTTCTTTTACTTTTCAAGGAAAGGAGCTAACTGGGTAGGAGGGGTGGGCAGGGAGAAAAGTGCAACAATGGATGAATGGAAATCTAAAATATCTGTAAATGCTCATTAAAATAAAAAAAACCTAATAAAAAATTTTAACAATTCTTCAAAAAGAGAACCTACAAATTGGGAAAAGTATTTCATGATGACTTGTCTACCAAAGGAATCGTCTCTAAAATTTATAGAAACTCCACCAGCTCAACAAGGCAATGAAGAGAAAACTGATCATAAAATAGACAAAGAACAGGAAAAGACACTTGATCAAAGGTGATATGCAGATGGCCAACAAACACAGGAAGAGATGCTCAAGATCATTAGAGAAAAATAAATCAAAACAACAGTGAGATATCATCTAAGCCCAGCAATAGCTGCAAAGGTCAATAAAACAGTAGATAGCAAATACTGGTGAGGGTGTGGAGAGATTGGAATTCTCCTGCATTTCCGGTGGAAATGTGAAATAGTGCAACAATGATGGGAAGAAGTTTAGTGCCTCCTTAGATGGGAATGGAAATACCATTTGATCCTGCCATGGTACTTAGATATATATCTTAAAGAAATAAGAGTTGTGACACAAGTGGATTTATTTATATCCATGTTGACTGCAATGTTATCCACTACAGCAAAAAGATGGAAGCAACCCTAGTATCCATCAGTGGAAGAGTGGATAAAGAAACTGTGTCACACAGTGGAGTATTATGTATGTAACAGTAAAGAATAACAATTCATAAAACACCCACAAAATGGATCAGTCTAGACAAAATAATGCTGAATGACTCAAATCGGTCCCAAGAGGACAATTATAGTACATTGTTTTTGTGTTGGAACCGACTCACTGCTGACCCCCGGCAAGAGGCAGTAAATAGCACTGAAGGAGACTGCCCATCCTTCTCCCATGAAGCAGCTGGTGGATCCAAACCAGAGGCCACTGGAATTGTAGCACAGCTTCTTACCACTAGGTAACCAGAGCTCCCTATAAAAAGCTAAGCAAAGGTTCGTGCACATTCACTCTTGACTGGTTACTAGGGGTATGAAGGAAAGGAAAAGGCAGTAAATATTAGTAAATAGAAAAGTTGTGTGACAGGAAATATACAGTAAGAGGTTGATTGTTGTTTTGTGTACCATCGAGTCAGCACTGACCCATAGCTGACCCTTCTGCCCATTTTCAGAGGCAGTTAATCCCAAGGGAGGAAACTGCTCATCTTTCTCCTGCAAAGCAGCTGGTGGATTCGAACCACACGCCTTTGGGATTGTAGCAGAGAAGTTGATTTGTCGTTGCTATGTGCCATCAAGTCTCCTGCAATTAATAGTGACCCTATGTACAACAGCCCTAAACCTGTGACAATCTTATTGTCTCTGGCACACCCACCCCCATTACCCCAGTCACTGAATCAATCCATCTCATCGAGGGTCTTCCCCTCCTGCGCTGTCCCTCCACCCTCCCAAGCATGATGTCCCTCTCCAAAGACTGGTCCCTCCTTGCAACGTGTCCAAAGTATGTCAGACAAAGCTTCAGAATCCTTGCCTCCAAGGAGCAGCCTGATTAGACATTGTAATTGATTACATGAATCAATTGCACTTAATGATATTTTTAAAAGTGTGTGGATAATTGAATGAAAACTATTATGAACTGTAAATTTGACTTAAAATAAAAATATAAAAATTTAAAAAACCTAGTAAAATAGCTTGATCATTATAAAAAGAAAGAAAGAAACTAAGGGCAAGAGAGGGACCTTCAGCTGTGGTGCTTCTCTAAGATCAAATTCATGGCCAACTCTCATGCTAATTAACACTCCCACTGCATGAGCAACAGAGGTTTTCTTTTCAAGGAGAAGAGTGATTTGGGGGGGGAGGGGATGGGCAGGGAGAAAAGGGCAACAATGAATGACCGGAAACCCTAAGTCTCTGTAAACTTTCATTAAATTTAATAAATACATTTTTAAAAAAGTTTTCGTGCAGGATTACCGGGAAAATACATGCCAGCCTAACTGATAATCATCTGATCTGATTCTTAGCATTCACCCAAGTAACGCAGGTAAAAGTTCTATTTGGAAAATAGCTTACACACAAGTATAAAGTCTGGAAAATGTTTGGAGCCAATGCACTAGTTTTTCTTTGCTCATCTTCTCTTTATTTTTACTCTCTGAACTTGATATGCCGAGTAGATGGCTGGCTGCTTTGGAAACTAATAGGCAATGCATTGCAATGCATGATATAAAAATTGCAAAATAATCTTATCGTAATCAGTGATCAAAGCAGACATAAATTGAATATATAGAAAGTAAAAATGAAACATACTGGCATTTATGTTTCAGAATACTTTTATATTTTTACGCTTTTATCCTTTATCTTGTTTAACCCTAAAAGGGGCATTGGAGTCTTTGAGGTACTTTACACAAATCATGTCACAGTGTAAGATCTGTTCAGTATACTTGCACTGATTTTGTCAGAGTTTATCAGTGTAACACTCCCTTCCTGGTTTTGATGACTTCCATCTACTTTCTGTTATATTCTCACACTAAAACAAAGGAAAACTAGCTCCAACTTTGGAACATAAATTTGAATTCCTTCTCAAGCACAGGTTTCCACAAGCAAAGGCTACATTTTTGTGGATCAAAAACTAAATTTCAGGGAAGTAGCCTGTCAATGTCAAGCTCATAGTTATCATTAGTGTCCATATTTTACTGAGTGTATAATTTCCTTCTCCCAAATAAATGTAAAATTCAACTTTTAATAGTTTGAAAAAGTTATGACTTTTACAGATTAATTTTTGAAATATTTTCTCTAATAGTAATTGTAATGGCTTCTTTTTAAACTGATGAGTTTAAACACACTTTGTTTACTTCTCAGCTTAAAATTAGCACATGCACTTTCCTGTAAATGAGGACCTTAAATGCTATTATAACAAGCATATAATTAGAGTCCTCAAATGAAAAGCTTTAATTGTCTGTTAGTATTTGCCTAGAATAACTCAGTCCCAAAATCATTCTTTCAAATATGGGAGCATAATTTATTCTCTTCTCTACTTTGTTAAGGTAGGATGTCACATAAGGATGATTGCAAATATCTTTAACTGCCCAGGCTTAGAGCAAATAAATGCCAGGCGAAAAAGAGTTAAATTTCATCATGTGACAGTGGACAGCTTTTCACCAGACCCCCCAAAAAAACACTTGCAATCACAGCAGAAACACGGAAATAGTTGTTGGAGGGAATTAAAACTGATTCTAGATGTAGAAATAGGACAGCAGAGCTCTTAATGAATTGCATTAAAAATAGAAATAATAACTCAAATAATTAATAATAGCTCAAGTAATAATTAACTCAAAACTGCTCTTTTTGCTTTAAAACAACCCTGAACTTGAGTTTCTGTTGTGTGATATCAAGCCAATTCTTGCTTATGAAGACCCTGTGATTGATTACGTCTGTGCTCCAGGGGACTTTCCAGGCTGTGATTTTGACAGAAAGAGATTGTTAGGCATTTCTCTCTTACAGCCTAATGGGATGCACTGAAATTGTCAGCCTTTTGGCTGCAGCTTCATGCTTAATCTTTGCCTCACCAGACCTCTTTGAACCCAACATTGAATGCCAATTTTTGCACCTTAGCCCTTTTTGCCTGTGAGCCTTGAGTCTGATAACTTGGACCTCAGCACTATTCTTTTGCTAGGAACATCACTGAGAGCTTCACAGTGAGCTCCTGTTGTGTCAACAGTCAGTCAAAAACACTACTGAGTGCTACCCTTTCCTCCTGTGATAGGCTCCCTTTGTCATGTTATATGTGATGTTATTCCCATGAAATTGTTTCTATTTTCATTTCCTCTGAGGACCTGAAGCGTTTGCTGCAGAAGATTAAGGACTGGAGTTTTGATATGGATTACATCTCAATATCAAGAAAACAAAAGTCTTCATCATTGGCACTGCACCAATAAGCAACATGACGAGAGATGGAGAAAATATTTAAACTGTCTTGGGTCCATGGTCAACACCCTTAGTACAAGCAGCCAGGAGATTGGGAGATGTATGGATAGCTTCGAGAAAGTCTGCTCTCAGGCATCTCTCCAAAGTCCTGGAGAGCAACGATGCCAGTTTGTAGACTAAGGTGCTCTTGTCACCTGCTATGCATGTGAGAGCTGGACAATGAATAAGGATGACAGGAGAAGAATCAATGCCTTTGAGTTGTGGTGGAGAAGAGTACCGAATATCCAAGGACTGCAGAAAGAACATACAGATACATCTTGGGGAAAATGCAGCCAGAATGTTATTTGGAGGCAGAGCAAGAGAAACTTGGTCTCACATATTTTCATCAAGTGGTTAGGAGAGGCTATACGCTGAAAAGGGACGTCATCCTTTGAAAGGCAGAGGGTCAGAAAAGGAGAGAAAAACCTTCAGTGAGATACGCTATCTGTGACAAAGGATTCAAATGTGTCGAGGATGGATGTTAAGGATGGTCCAGGAAAGAACAGAGTTCAAATCTATTGTTCATAAGGCTACTAAGAGTCGTACACAACACTATGGCATTATAACTATGACATCCCAGTTTTTCTCTTTATGACTAAGTTAATTCATTTGCATACCAATTTATTCCTCAGATTCACTCTGAAAGTAAGAGTTTTTAAGTATCCTAATTGACAATTTAAAATAATTTATACTAGAATTCTTGGTTTCCTTAAATAAAATAATGAAACCTAAAACTTTAAGAGAAATAAAACTTCATTATTTTCAACAAAATCCACACGATCATAACCCGAACAGTAATTACTTCTCCCTTTTAATTATTTTATTTTTTCTAATTATACTTTGCAACTTCATTTTACTTAAATGTTTTCACAGAACACTTTAAAAACATTTCTATTTAAAAAGGACTTTTATTAAAAATAGGCCTATGAAAATGTGAATAGTCTGCAACAAAAAATGTCAGAGGTTTTCAGTGTTCTGATAAATTATAGAACATATCTCTTGTATCTTAATTTTAAATGTAAAAGAAGCTTAGGAAAATATCTTACCCCAGAAGTTTTCTGGCCATGGGCTCCCTAAACTTGTTGCATTATTGGCCATGGTATCCATAATAAAGAAAAACAAGAAAAAGAGACAGGTAGAAAAGCCAGTGTGTCCAAAAGAAGCACTTTGGGTTTATGACTCAGTGGTTCAGCCAGCGAAAACGAATTTCCACACAACCCCTCATACACTTGTGTTTGCATAAAAGGAAATAAGTGTATCATGTTTCCTGCTTTTATACTCAAATTAGCAACTGTTTTTTTCTTATCTTGGAATTCCACATGGTTCCTGAGACACAAAACAATTTCCTTCTCGTCATTTCCTCAGCTAAATTACTAAGCACCCTCTTCTCAGCCACCTCCAGAGCTGGTTTAGGGATATGAAACTCTTTTTCTTGGTCTTTGTCCATCCCCTACTGACACACAAAGAATTCAAGCCCTCAGATTCAGAACTTCAGGTTATGGTGACCCAGTATACAGAAAAAGACTCTTTTCCAATGTTTGAAAAATCACATCTTTAGTGAAATTAGGAGGTGGAAATGACTCAGAATTCTGTAGCCTCTTTAAGTACTAACAATTCACTGAATCAAATATTTTATTTTTTTAAAAAAAGAAAATCCTTTTAGTTGTGATTTTAACAAAAGTTTACAGAAAAGTTAGATTTTCATTCATTTATTGTTGCACTTTTTATCCCCTTTCCCTCCCTTCTCCCTCCCCAAGTTCAAGTTGAGTTTTAAAAAAAATACTAGTTTATTTACAAAATTTGAATGCATTGTTTTTGAGAACAGATTTGAAAGAAATTGAGAAGAAGCTGTTCTCAAATACCTTTTATTTTTTAAAAAAGTAAAATTTGATTAGTAAAATTCTTAACCTGTCTCATTCTCTGTGCTGGTATCTTGAAAAGGTAGTTCTTCTTTTCATTTTAAACACTTCTGTAAAAAGTGACTTGCAATTTTATTACTCTCCAATTGGAATTTAAATTATGAAAAATAATTTTCTTTTTGTTGTTGTTTTGTTGGTTTTTTTCTTGCTATGTACCATCGAATCAAATCTGACTGGTATAGGAGGAGATTGACCCTCCTTCTCCAGTGGAATATCTGGTGGAAAAAAAATCATTTTCCAACTGAAGGAACCTATTTAAAGTCAACTAGGGGGAGACAAATGCAAATGGTCAATTACAGAATTAAATGTCGAAAAAAAAAAGGGACAAGGATCACCATGGTTTGTTCTTCATGATGGGGACTGAGAGGGGAGGGGCTTCTCCATATGTTACAAAAATAGGAGATGAGACAATTGAGCAGCGATGCACGGAGAATGGACTCTCAATGAAAGAGGCCATCACATTTACATGGCATGTGTTCTGTGTGAGATTGTGGGAATGCTGACTTTCAGAAAGAGTTACACAACACTTCTTTGGAGATGCAGAGAAGTTTAAATGTCAAGAGGTTTTGTCTGCAAGATTCCCTACTTAGGTTGGACTCTAGAAATATTGGGAAGTCCTTGGAAGTAGCATAATGGTCCCGCTCCTAATAGCTACACTAACCTCTATTTGGATTGACACAGTTTGTGAATTGACACATTGGCTGCAGCAGTGGTCTCACGGGTGTCAGAGATTGTGAGGATGGCACAGGACAGGATAGAGCTCAGAGCTGTTGTTCAGAGGAACACTGTGCGTCGTGTTTGACACCACGACACCTGAAAATCACAACCACATCTATTTGATGACTTGGTTTTCTCAATCTTGTAATACCCCGAGAGCACTGAAATTCATCTGAATATAATTTAGTGCCAACAAACTGTGGCTGACTGAGAAGAATGGGAATCCCAGAACATTTAATCGTGCTAATACAAAACCTATCCTTGGACCAAGAGGCAGTCGTCAGAACAGAGCAGGGTAATACTGCATGGTTCAGAATTGGGAAGGGTGTATGCCAGGGATGTGTCCTATCTCCATACCTTTTCAACATGTATGCAGAGCAGATTATCCGAGAGGCTGGCCTCTATGAGGAGAAGTGTGGTGTCAGGATTGGTGGAAGATCTATTAACAATCTGCGTTATGCAGATGACACAACTTTGCTTGCTGAAGCTGAGGAGGACCTCATGCACTTACGGCAGAGGGTCAAGGACTGCAGCCTTCAGTATGGACTGAGGCTCAATGTCAAGAAGACAAAGATTCTCACCACTGGACCAATTGGTAGCATCAGGATGGATGGCGAAGAGATTGAGATTGTTCACAGCTTCCGTTTGCTTGGCTCCATGGTCAACACACTTGGCACCAGCAGACAGGAAATAAAAAAAATGTATTGCAATGTGAAAGTCTGCGGTTAGGGACCTCTCTAAAGTACTGATGAGCAATAGTGTGTCTCTGGAGACTAAGGTGCATCTGATACAGGCCATGGTCTTTGCAATCACTTGTTATGCATCAGAGAGTTGGACAATGACTAGGGAAAATAGAAGGAGAATTGATGCCTTTGAGCTGTGGTGCTGGAGAAGAGTATTATATGTACCAGGGACTGCCAAGAAAACAAACAGATTCATCCCGGAGAGGGTTGGAGGCAAGGATTCTGGGGCTTCGTCTGACATACTTTGGACATGTTGCCAGGAGGGACAGGTCCTTGGAGAGGGACTTCATGCTTGGGAGGGTGGAGGGACAGCGCAGGAGGGCAAGACCCTCTATGAGGTGGATTGATTCAGTGACTGGGGTAATCGGGATGGGTGTGTCAGAGGCAGTGCGATAGGCACACGGATAGAGAAGGGTTTAGGCCTGTTGTACATAGGGTCGCTATGAGTCGCAAGCGACTCGACGGCACATAACAACAACAACAACAGTATAATCTTTGTGCAATATATAACATAATCTTTACAAAGCTAGGGAGCGCTGGAGAGTCCTTAGTGCTGCTATCCCTTGTGGGTTCACATCCTCTAACAGCTCTGGGGGAGAAAGGGGGGCAGTTTTCTGCCACTGTGATTTACGGCTTTGGACACCTGGTGGAAGGTTCTCTGAATTAGAACTGACTCAACAGTAGAAAGTTTGAGGTTTCGTGGGGTTTTTTTCCATTTTAACAATGTTTATGAAACGAAATGCTTTTTCTTTTTCTCAGATTTTGGACACACACACACACACACACACACACTCATTGTTATCTGTTTGAAACCTAATCAGCTGACCCTGCAGCTGGTTTTCTTCAGAGGCTGTAAATAACATGGGAGGAGACTGTCTCTTTCCTGTGGAGTTCCAATGGATTCAAACTGTTTGCCTTTGAGGTTTGCAGTAGAACTCCTTACCCACTAGAGCTCCCTCCAATGTGTGTATATGCATAAAATCTGGATAAATGTGTTTAAAACACTATCCACTTTGTTCTAAAAAATAGGGTAGAATTTTTTTCAATTACTATATGTGGTTCTACATACATGTTTTATAATGAAAAACCTACAACCAAGAGAGAATAAAGTAGATGAATGGGACCTTCTAAGAATCAAATCTTTATAGTGGTGGTTATTATGTGCCATCAAGTCACCTGAAACTCATAGTGACCCTATGTACAATAGCTCTGGACCCTGCTCTATCCTGTGACAACTTTATTGTCTCTGACACACCTACCCCCCCATTACTCTGGTCACTGAGTCAAACCATATCATAAAGGTCTTCCACTTGTGTGCTGTCCCTCTCCAAGGACTGGTCTTTCCTTGCAGCATGTCCAAAGTATGTCAGATGGAGCTTCAGAATCCTTGCCTCCAAGGAGCAGCCTGGTTTCACCCTCTCCAGAAGGAACTTGTTCTCCTACCAGTCCATGGTATATTCAATACTCTTCTCTAGCACCACAGCTCAAAGGCATCTATTCTTTTTCTACCATCCCTAGTCATTGTCCAGCTTTCTGATCCAGGGCACATAATTGGGAACAAGGTGAGAAGGAAAGTCACAGACTGAGGAAAAAAAAATCACTTGACAATGATGTATCTGATAAGGGATTTATATCTAGATTTATAGACTACTTGGGCATCTCAATAAGAAAAAGGTAAACAACCCAATCACAAAATGGGCACAGGATATGAATAGACACTCCACCAAAGAAGACAGTCATATGGCAAACAAACTCATGAAGAAATGTTCAAAATTTTTAGCTATCAGAGTGATGCAAATCAAATTATCATCTCACTCCAGCAGCAATAGCAAAATTCAACAGGCCAGCAAGCAACAAATGCTGACTAGGTTGTGGAGAAGTTGGAACTCTTATTCACTACTGGTGAGAATGAAAAATGGTACCGCCACTATGGAAAGTAGGCTGGCACTTTCTAAAAAAAAAAATTGGGAATATAAATACCATTTGACCCAGCAGTTTCACTACTGGGATTCTACCCGAGAGAAACTAGGGCCATGACTCAAACTGATGCATGCACACCTATGTTTATTGCTGTTATTTCACGATAGCAAAGGGATGGAAGCAACCTAAGTGCACATCAACCCACACAATAGAATATTATGCCACACTAAAAAAACAATGAACTCGTAAAACGTTACACAACATGAGGTAGCCTGGAAGTCACTATGCTAAGTGAAATATATCCGTCACAAAAGGATAAATACTGCCCAACATTGCTGTTATAAAATAGGACAGACCTGGGGGAATTGAGGAGAGAACGGGAAAAGAACAGATAGATAATGAACACTGCATCAGAGCAGATGAGGGGAAGAATAGTCTGTCTGAAAGGAATTAAGCATTGTATTTATGAGAACAATCTGGAACAAGGAGTACATTACAGGGAGGACTGGGAGAAGAGGATGGGGAGAAAATGTGCAACAGTGCAAAAAAAAGAAATTAATAAAGTCAATGCATTTTTTAATTATTAATTTTAATGAAAATTTACAGAGATTTTGGATTTCCATTCATTCATTGTTGCACTTTTCTCCCTGCCCTCCGCCACCCCTCCAGTTCATTCTTCTCTTTGAAAATTCTTTCCTTGTTACACAATCCCTCCCGTTTTGTAGGAACTCTGGTGGCCTCATGATAAGGCTGCTCCAAAATCCCACCAGTCTGCAATTTGAATCCCGCAGCTGCTCAGCCGAAGGACGACCAAGCTCCTCCTTCCGTGCGATTTACTGCCTCAGTAAAAGAATTCTTAAGTATTAAAAAAACAATGCAGTTAACTTCGTAAGTCTTAAAGACTTTACCCTAAAAGATTAGTCCTCAGTGAACGCGGTGCGTGGACTTGTGTGTCTAATCAACAGCTGCTCTGTGCAGAAACAGCCCCTTCCCTGTTGGGCAGTGATTTAGGCTGACACTTCCTTTCATTGTTTCTTGTTCCAGCTGTCTATCTTTTCTATCAAACGCGTTTTGCTTTTGCAAATGGTCAGAACTCAGCTAAAAATCTTAACAAATACTTATCCACTGTAAGACACGAGAATATGTCTTTCTTTTAATCACTGAAGAATGCCTGCTTGTCCACATATATCATTTGCTGGCTAAGGGCTTGCACTTTTCCTTGGCAGCTGTCCATGTGTTTGTCTGTGTGATAGCCCCGTCTCATGACTTATAATGCCACAACAGGAAGCTGATTTTTATCTTTACAAAAAATGTTAGGTCTGCTTTTTGTACTATTCATTATTTCACAGGTTGGGTTTTTAGATCGGGGTTCCCTCTGTCATAAAATTCCTTTAGATGTTAGTTCTTCCATCAGACAGACTAGTTCTTCCTCTTCATTCATCTCTCTGCCCTGATGTCACCTTTTTAAGAGGCAGTCATTAAACCTCTTGTTGAATGGGACCCCACTTGAACCACTTTTGCTTTCTGTGACTGGGAATTACTTTCTTCAATGTCCTTATCAGTCCTTGGAGTTACATCACATACACTGTCACTTCTTTGCATGTGAGTGTGTGTGTGTGGGCATATGCGTGTATGAGTGTGTGTGTGTGTGTGTGTGTGTGTGTTATCATAGACAAGTTTTGTGAGGATGGGAACATGAATCATCTTGTTCATCTTTGTGTCTCTCCCCTGTGGCTAAAATTGTGCCTGGACCACCATGGACCCTTACTGTTTAATAAACAAATAAAATAAAATGGAATGACTCTCAAGATGAGAAAGTATGAATAGTTCAGGCCAGGTTAGTATTTAAAACTGAAACTTATAAAGAATTATAATAATCATTTAAGTTTTTTTTAAAAAATGAGTTCTATCCTCAACAATCACTACAATATTTTAAAAATGAGTTAAAATGGAAAGTGTGAAATGACACAAGTGATCATTGCCACATTTAAGAAAATGTGTATGTTGTAGTTACCTAATCTTGCCATAACAAATACCACATGTAGGTGATGTTAAAGAGGAGAAACTTACCATCTTAACACTCCAAGAGGCTAGAAGAATTCAGGGCATGAGTCTACAGAGACAAGAAGTCATTGACAGTTGCAGCTTCTGCTGTTTTCGTGTGTGTTGGTTACTGAGTCAGTTCTGACACTGATTGACCCTCTGTGCAGCCAAATGACCACTGCTGGGTCCTACGCCATCTGCACACTTACTGCTGTGCTTACGTCACTTTACAGCTGCAGTCAATCATCTTCTTGAGGCTCTCCTTTTTTGCTACCCTCCTCTTTACGAAGCATAACATCATTCTCTAGAGACTGGTCCCACTTGAAATCTTGCACAAAAGATTTCTCCACTTTCCTTGACTCAGAGATATGGGCTAAGGAGGAAAAAATTGTAAGCTCCTTTGACGTAAAACTCATTTGATATTGCTAATCAAAAGCTTCTGCTCATATGGGTGAACTGAGAGTACCAAAACGTCTAGCTTGATACCTACAATAGTCACCTGTGTTAGCGGTGATGAAACTTGTCAGAGAAGGAAACTCTCTAAAGCAGCACATTTTGAAGAGCTCCTAGTTAGAAAATTCTAAGAAATATGAGTCTATAATTGGTTAAACAAATCAGTAAGCACACAGGGTAGGCAGAATGAGTCCTCAAAGATGAGAACACCATGGTCAACGGGACAGGGCAATGCTCTTACTGGTCTCCGTCAAGTAAGTTCCAACTCATAGCTCCCCTAAGTCCAAGGACCTAAACTCCGCTGCTCTTGCACTCTGCTCACAGTCCCTGTTGGGCTTCTGTCCACCTTGTAGAGGGTCTTCCTCTTCCTCACTGTCCTCTACTTTCCTAACCTTGATGTATTTTTACACAAATTGACACCCTCATAATAATGTGCCCACTGTATGTGAGATGAAGTTTTGTTTCTAAGGGACATTCTTTTTTTTCCCCCTTTCTTTTTTTTTTAAAAAAAATGTATTATTAATTTCAGTAAATATTCACAGAGACTTTGGATTTCCATTCACTCATTGTTGCACTTTTCTTCCCTCCCAACCCTTCCCCCTAGTACACTACCATCTTGTAAAAGAAGAGAAGAATCCTTTTATTGTTTTATAAACCCTCCTTCAGGTCCACTCCACCATGTAGCCTTTGCTCTAGACTTCTGTCATGACAAAAATACCTAATCACATCTCCCTTTTAAACCGTTTTCTCCCTCATCTGTTTCAATGCAGTATACATTATTGAATCCATCTTTCTCAGTCTCCCCCTAACCCCGATGTCAGTCCTGTTTTACAATAGTGGCACCATGCAGTATTTGTCCTTTTGTGACTGAGATACTTCACTCAGCATAATGTCCTCCAGGGTCACCCATTGTGAATAATATTTCATGAGTTCCTTGGTTTTTCAATGCAGCATAGTATTCCATTGTGTGAGTATACCACAGCCTCTCTATCCATTCGTTTGTTGATGGGCACTTAGGTTGTTTCCAACTCCTTGCTATTGTGAACAAAGCCACAATAAACATGGGTGTGCATTCTAAGGGACATTCTGGCTCCACTGTTTCCAAGACATTCACTCTCATTGCGGTGGAGTCAGAACTGGCTCACAGCTGACCCTCCTTCTGGTTCTCAGAGGCTATAAATTGCTTAGTGGGAGATTTCCCATGTTTCTCTCCAAGGAGCCGCTGGTGGATTTGAACTGCCCGAGAGTCATGGCCTTGAGTCCGCAACACAACTCCCTATGGTCTACACCATCAGAGCTCTTCCAACAGGTCTGTTATTAATATTATATTAAACGTTCAAAAAGATTGGGTAGATATGAAGAAAAATAGCGAGAGCAGCTGCTAACCGAACTGTTTGGGGTTTAAGTCTGCCCAGAGAAATTTCAAGCAGCTGACGGTCTGTTCCACAATCAGCACCTGACCTACCTTTCATAGCTGACATTGAGTTTCTCCAAAAATTCTTTCTATGGAAGTAATAAATCTGATTCTTGGGCTGACTATCAGTGAATCCATGTGTACAGTCGCCATTTGTGTTTCTTAGAAAAGATATTTGCAATGAATAAATCAATGATTGTACAAAATTCTATCATTCCATCCCCAGCCTCATTTCTGTCACCAAGTTTAGGTTTTCCAATTTGTGATCCTTCTTCCCCGTGCCCAACTTTTGCATTTCAATCACCCATTATTATTAATTCATCTTGGTTGCATGTTTTATTAATTTCTGTAAGCAAAAGTTGGTAGAAATAATTTATTTCCTCCTCTTTGGTTTTGGTTGCCGGTGCATATATTTGAATGATAATAGTATTAACAGGTCTTCTGCGTATGCATATGAATATCATTCTGTTGCCCACAACGTTGTATTTCAATATAGATCTAGAAATGATCATTTCAACTATGAATGTGACCATATTTCCTTCACTTTTTGTTTGATATGATTGCTTGACTCACAATGTCCCATGCCAATCCATCTCATTTTACCAATGTCTGTTATGCCAATATTTACGTTTAACAGTATTTACGTTTAATACTTCCTTAACAATGAGGTCATGGCCTTGGCAATTACTTGCTATGCATCAGAGAGGCAGATAATGACTAATGATGATAGAAGAATCAATGCCTTTGAGTTGTGATGTTGGAGTAGAGTATTGAACATACCATGGATGATTAAAAGAACAGGTCTGTCCTGGAGAGGGTGAAACCAAGCTACTTCTTGGAGACAAGGATTTTGAAGCTCCATCTCACATATTTTGCTCACATGGCCAAGAAGGATGAGTCCTTGGAGAAGGTCATCATGCTTAGAAGGCTGGAAGGACAGTGCAGGAGAAGACCCTGAATGAAATGGGTTGACACAGTAACTGAGGTAGCAGGGGCAGGTGTGTTGGAGGGAGTGAGACTAGTTCAGGATAGGTCAGGATTCAGAGCTATTGTGAATAGGGCTGCAAGGAGTCACACACAGGTGACTCAATGTCACATAACCACCATCACAACACAACAATAGAGCTATTTCAAAGGAAGGCTTAATTATCAGCTACTGAAAAAGTGCCTTGAAAAAGAGACCTATAAAGCACATTCTGATTCATATGGAGCCATCAAGAATTTAATCAATCAACTCAATGGAAACTTAAATCTGAAATGAAACAGCTTTTGTCTAACCTAATCACATGGAAGCTTAATAGCAAGAAAAGAAAGATTCTCTCCACTAGGTGAATTGGCATCATCATGATAGATGATGAAGAGATTGAGATTGTTAACAATTTCCGTTTGCTTACTTCCACAATCAACACTCTTGGCACCAGCACTCAAGAAATCAAAAGACCAATTGCACTGGCAAAATCTACTCTCAAGGCACCTCTCTAGAGTACTGAAGAACAACAATGTCAGTCTAGAGACTAAGGTGTGCCTGATCCAAGCCATGGTCTTTACAATTCCTTGTTGCATCTGACATCTGGACAATGACTAAGGATGACAGAAGAATAGATGCCATTAAGTGGTGGTCCTGGGGAAGAATCGTGAACATAATACCATGGACTGCTAAGAGAACAAGCATGTTTTTCTGGAGAGGGTGAAACTGAGATGCTTCTTGGAGGCAAGGATTTTGAAGCTCCATCTCACATACTTTGAATATGTTGCCAGGAAGGAGCAGTCCTTGGAGAAGAACATCATACTTGGAAGGGTGGAGGGACAGCGCAGGAGAGGAAGACCCCAGATGAGATGTAATGACACAATAACTGGGGTGATAGAGGCAGGTGTGTCAGAGACAGTGAGATTGGCTAAGGATACAGCAGGATTCAGTGCTGTTGCACATAGGATCGCTGAGTCACAACAACATATAACAACAACAACAATAACAATCACAGTCACATGAGTACTTAAAAGCAGAGGACTTTCCCTGGTTTTACTCACAGTGGAAGAAAACAAGAAAAGATGGTGTCAGGGGGAAGATAGATTGCTAGCCTAAGAATTAGATTTTCATTGCTGATTCTGAGATATTGGCAACAACAGGCAGAGAGAGATCTAGGAGTGAAGTTCAGTCTTCAGTATTTTTTTTAGTCTTCAATTTTTAACAGTAAAGAAAGTAGACTTCTGCCCTATAAATAACTGCATTAGTAGAAATTTAATTCAGCTAACAATCAGAGTCAGATATAAAATAATATATGTACAGTTTTATAAGCTTAGAGAAATAATAGAAAAACTACAGGCAAAACTCTTATGAGTAGTACCTGCCACTTACCCACACCTCCCCAATAGCCCATGCCTCCAAACCCTTCCATGTATGATGGAGAAAACCCTCCTTCTGAGGCAGGAAAGCAGTGGAGGACTTTGGATGCTGAAGAAATGTACTGACATGATGAAGGAAAATAATATTTTGTATTTTCCCACAAGAGTAAAAGATAATTTTATCATGTCTGTTTGCCTTAAGGCTATTCATGGTAATTTATGGACTGTAACATGTGGTTCACCAACTTGAGTAAGTTATCTAGACAAAAAGTGCTCCAGTGGTGGTCTTTTTTGGGGGGATTTGTTTGTTTGGTTTTTCTTGAGGGGGTTAGGTTTTGGGTTTTTTTTTAAGAAATGAAAATACTGCCTAATATTTGGAAGAGTATGATAGTATACAATAATATAGTATAGAATATTAAAAGAAATATAACACTCTGCACAACCTTGTGCTTTATCTCATCAGCTTTATTTCTACAGGTCATTAAAACTGTGAAGGCAAAATGCAGTGCAATTTGATGGGTGGAGGGAGGGTTGGATTCAGGAAATGGG
Organism: Elephantulus edwardii; assembly: GCF_000299155.1. Classification (NCBI taxonomy): domain Eukaryota; kingdom Metazoa; phylum Chordata; class Mammalia; order Macroscelidea; family Macroscelididae; genus Elephantulus; species Elephantulus edwardii. The sequence continues at coordinate 4,005,820 of NW_006399774.1, read as the reverse complement.
AAAGATGGTGTGAAAAAGTGTATACGAACTTTGCAAGTAACCCAGTTTAAAATAAAAAATTTTGTATTATTAAAAAAAAAAAGCACTGCAAGCTAGCCATGCTGCACGGGTAATTGTTCTTAAGTTTTATTATAGACTGGTTTCCTCTTATTTGGTTCACACCCTAAGGCAAGAATTCCAGGAGAGGATACAGTAAAAAAAAAAAAAGAAAGTCCTTGGAAGTCTATGTCTAATCAGTACAATTGTTTTCCACTGGGAGTGATTTTTCTTTTTTTAATCTTCTACAGTTTACACTGATGGATAATTAATGCTCACAAATCCAAAATTCTGAATGCCACAGAACTTTTCATCTTGTAATTGAGACTATTATAAAATTCTGAAGTATAATCTTTTGCTTAAACAATTTTGATGTGTATATTATTTTAACCTGAATTAGTCCTTATCAAAATAACCTAGATGTATTACAAATAGGCAATATAGTTCCAAAAAGGTAATTATAGCCTATTTTTTCTTTTTTTAATTTTTATTTTATATTGGCATACAAAATTCATATACAGTGTGCTTCATTCCTTTATTCACATTGTGTTTCTTTTTTTAAAAAAAAGTTTTACTAGTTTATTTACAAAATTTGAATACATTGTTTTCAAGAAAAAATTATTCAATTTCCCTCACACCCCCACCCATCAAATTGTACAACCCCATGATTAATCTTCCCCTCCTCCTGCATATTCGTATCCCTCTGCTTCCAACCTCTCTTGGATCCTTATACTCATTCCACAATAATGGTTTTATACAATATTTATCCTTGTGGGACTAAGTTAGTTCACTCAGCATAATGCTTTCAAGTCTCTCCCAAGCTAGGTAATAATTTACAAACTCATTGCTCCTGTGTGCTGCATAATATTCCATTGTGTGAGTGTACCATAATTTCTCAATCCATTCATTTGTGATTGGACATTTGGGCTGTTTCTATGTTTTTGCAATGGTGAATAATGCTGCTATGAACATTGGTACACAAATCTGTTTGTGCCTCAGTGCTCATTTTCTCAGGGTATATTCCAAGTGGTGGAATAGTTGGGTTATATGGAATTTCTATGTTCAGCATTTTGAGGAAGTGCCAAACTGCCTCCCAGAATGGTTGTACCATTTTATAATCCCAATTATAGCGTATTTTAAATAAAATGAGAGATTGAAAGGAAACTTAGAGGATCATTTTTAGTTAATGGTGATGTATTTTGTAATAGAATTGGAGAAAGATTGGGGAGCCCTGGTGGCCTAGTGGCAAGAAGCCGCAACTACAATCCCAGAGGTGCACGGTTCGAATCCACCAGATGCTCTGTCAAGGAAGGAGGGGCAATCTCCTCCTGTACCAGTCAGATCTGATTTGACGGTACACGCACACCAAAAAAAATAATAAAATAAAATAAAAAAAAATAATTGGAGAAAGATTGAAACTCTTTCACTTTTGGTTGTTCTTGTTGTAAGGTGTTATTGAGTTGAGTACAACTCACAACAATCCCTATGAAGGACTGATCTGAACACTGTTTTATCCTGTGCCATTCTCACAATCTCTGACCCCATTAACACAGTCAATGTTTCAACCCACCTGGCTGTCTCATGGAGCAATGGGTGGATTTGAACCACATGCTTTGGATTGGTAGCACAACTCCTTGCCATTGACTCTTTTTTTTTACATTGGAAATGATACAAGTATATACTTTAGGATAACTTTAAAAATCTACCATGAAGAATGTACCAAAATGATGAAGGAAAACAATATTACCCAGCAAATCCTTTGCTATCTTTCTCCTCTTTCCCAAGCATGACTTCTCAGTCCTTGTCCAAAGAATATACTCCCTCCAAAGTATGTGAGACAAAGCTTCATCATCTTTGCCTCCAAAGAGCACTCTACCTGCCCCTTCTCCAAAGCATATCTGTTTGTTCTTTTGGCAGTCATAGGATCTTTAGCCCTCTTCTCCAACATCACAGTTCAAAGGCATCAATCATTCTCCTGCCATTCTTACTGATGGTCTAACTTTCAGATCCATATTTTGATATAAATGCAAAATGGTGCAACCACTATAGAAAGCAGTTTGGAAATCCCTTAAAGTGTTGAAACTAGAAATACCATTTGATTCAGTTGTATTGTTACCAGATTTATATACTAATGAAATAACAACTTCAGAAGAACAGATACACACACACACATGTTTATTGAAACATTATTTAAAATAGCAAAGTGATGGAAACTATTCAAATGCCCATCAACAAATGAATGGTTACAGAAACTATGGAAAATTTACACATTGAAGTACTATGGAACACTGGAAAACAGTGAAGAATTAGTAAGCTCTGCATCACATAAATGAATCTAGGGGACATAATTCTGAGTGGAATAAGTCAGTCACAAAAGGACAAATACTGTATAATACCACTACTACAAAAAGCTAAAGAAATGTTGCACATAGAATCAATCTAGGATGATTATCAAGGGAGGTAAAATAATGGAAAGGAGGAGAAAATTAGTGGATAAACAACAGTCATTTATTAAGTTGAGTGAAGGGAAAGAAAATAAAAACACTGGGTTGTAATTAATGTTACGGAACCAAATGCACGAATGATTGATTGAAAGAGCAACATCTTATGTAAACATTAAATCATTTTGAATCAGACAATTACATGATATTCTATGCTAAGATCGAAAACCAGGAAGAATGGTGTTGAATTCATAATTAAAAAGACAATTTCAAGTTCTATCCAGAAGTATAATGTTGTGAGTGACTGGACAAAATGCATATGCATACAAGAAACACCTGCTAATACAACTATTATTCAAATGTATGTACCAACAGCTAAAGCCAAGCAGGAGGAAATTGAAGATTTTAACCAAATTTTGCAGTCTGAAATGGACCAAACATGCAAGTAAGATGTGTTATTGGTAATTGTTGACTGGAATGCAAAAGTTGGAAACAATAAAGATGGAATGGTAGTCAGAAAGTACAGACTTGGTGACAGAAATGAGGCTAGAAAAAAATTATTGCATTTTGTAGATTCAATAATTTATTCAATGTAAAGATCTTTTCTAAAAAAGACAAGTGGCAACTTTACACATGGACCTCACCAGAGAGACTACATAAGAATCAGATTGATGACATCTGTGCAAAAAGAATCGTTGGAGAAGCTCAGTATCAACAGTCAAAACCAGACTAGTGCTCATTGTAAAACAGACCATCATTTACTCATGTGCAAATTAAAATTGAGGCTGAAGAAAATGAAAGCAAGTTCATGAAAACCAAAATATTATCTTGAATCAATCCCATGTAAATTTAAATATTATCTTAAGATAGGATTGAAGCATTGGCCCAATGACCGAAGACTAGATGAGTTGTGGGATAACATTAAGAATATCACTCATGAAAAGAGGTAAAGATCATTATAAAGACAGAAGAGAAAGGAAAAACTAAAATAGATGTCAGAAGAGATCTTGAGCATTGCACTAGAGTGTTGACAAGCCAAAACAAAGAGATGTTGAAGTAAAAGAGCTGAACAGAAAATTTCAAAAGGTAGCTCTAGAAGACAAATGAAATTATTGAAATGAAATGTACAGAGAGCTGGAACTGGAGAATAAAAGGAGAAAAATTGTTCATCATTTTAAACTGAAAAACAAATTCAAGCCTCAAGATGCAATCCTGAGAGATGCTATGACCAAAATCTTGAATGATCCAGGAAGTGTCAAAAGAAGATGGAGGGAATATATGGATATCATCGTAACCAAAAATAAATTGGCCAACAGGGAAATATTTCAAGTAGCATATGGTCAAGAGGCAATGTTAATGAAAGATGAATAAAGGTCAAACTGCACTGAAGGCACTGGCAAAAAGTAAGTCTCCAGGAACTGATGGGATACCAAATGATATGTTTCAAGTGACAGTTGCAGCCCTGAACATGCTCATCAGTCTATGCTAAATTTGGGGTATAGCTGCCTGGCTGACTGACTGGAAGAGATACATATTTGTTCTAATTCCCAAGAAAGGTGATGCAACAGAATGTGTATATATCAAACATGATCCTTAATACAACACACAAGAAAAATATTGCTGAAGATAATTTTAAAATGTATAGAAGACTGCATAAATAGAAAATGACCAGCTGGATTTAGAAGATTCAAGCTGGATTTAGAAGAGGCCTTGGCACTGGAAAGATAATTGCTGATGTCAGATGAATCCTGGCTAAAGGCAAAGATTACCAGAAGAATGTCTATTTGTGCTTTATTGACTATGCAAAGGCATTTGACTGTATGGATTATAACAGACTGTGGATAACATTGAGAAGAATGATAATCCCAGAACACTTGGTTGGGCTTAGGTGGAACCTATACCTATACTAGATTAGGAGGCTGTTGTGTGAATAAAATAGGGTTGTTGTTGTTGTTGTTGTTGTTAAGTGCCATCGAGTCGCAGACTACTCATAGCAACCCTATGAAGAAGAGTCCTCAACGCTTGGGTGTCTTTCATCCTCTCTCCAGGTTCATAGAGTTTCCAGAGGCAAGCTATTATGGAAGTGGATGCCACTCCTCCTTCCAAGCTTGTTTTAATCAGGGAGTTTCACCCCACTCTGTCCACATTGGGTAACCAACCATTAACGCATTTGACACATCAGTGTCACAGTGTTCAGCCTCACAGCAACCACAAGTTAACTCTGTAACAACAGGAAG
>NW_006399774.1:3998679-4001006 GCF_000299155.1 Elephantulus edwardii | reverse complement strand
AAGGAAGGAAGGAAGGAAGGAAGGAAGGAAGGAAGGAAGGAAAAGTAGGGTAGCTCTGCATGTTTTGGAATTGGGAAGGGAATGAGTTAAGGTTGTATTCTCTCTCCTTACCTATTCAGTCTGTATGCATAGTAAATTATTTGAGAAGTTGGACTCTGTGAAGAAGAATGTGGCATAAGGATTGGAGGAAGACTCATCAATAACCTTCATTAAGCAGATGACACAACCTTGCTTTCTGAAAGTGAAGAGGACTTGAAGCTTGCTGCAGAAGATCAAAGATTGCAGCCTTCAATATGGATTGCATCTCAATGTCAAGAAAACAAAATTTCTCACCACTGGATTGATAAGCAATATAACACAGAGAGAGAGGACTGAAACTTCAACTTACTTGGATCCACAATCAATGTACTTGGCATCAGTAGTCAGAAGAGCACTGGGAAAGTCTGTAGTCAGAGATGCCTTCAAATTGTTGAGAAACAATGATGTTAGTTTGAGGACTAAGCTGTTCCTGATTCAAGCCTAGGTCCTTTGAATCACTTGCTACCTTGCTGAGAGTGGGACAATGAATAAGGATGACAGGAGAATTAACGTGGTATTAAAGTGATTGATAGTCCATGGACTGCCAAGAGAACAGATATGACTTAGAGAAGGTGCAGCCAGAGTGCTCCTCGGAGGCAAAGATGATAAAGATTTGCCTCACAAACTTTGAACATATTGCTTGTTGTTGTTATTGTTAGGTGCCATCGAATCAAGCACGACCCTATGAACAACAGATCTGAACCCTGTTCTATCCTGCACCATCCTGACACTTCCCGACACACAAGAGCCCATTGCAGCAGTCACCATGTCAATCTACCTGGCTGAGGGTCTTTCTCTTCTTCACTGACCCTCCACCTTTCCCAACATCATGTCCTTCTCCAAGGAATAGTCCCTCCTTGCAACATGTCCAAAGTATGTGAGGTGAAGCCTCATTGTTCTTGTCTCCAAAGAGTACTGCTGCTGCAACCTCTTGAAAAATTATGTTTTTCTCTTTTCCATCCATGGGATGTTCAGTGCTCTTCTCCAACACCACAGCTCAGAGGCATCAATTCTTTTTGTCATCCTTGTTCATTTTCCAAGTCTTGGATGCATAGCTAGTAATAGGAAAGACTATGGCCTGAATCAGACACATCTTAGTCCTCAAACAGACATCTTTACTCCTAAATACTTTGGAAAGGTCTCTAGCTGCAGATTTTTCCCATTGCAATGTGTCTCCTTATTTCCTGACTACTTGTACCAAGGGTGTTAATTTTGAATCTAAGCAAGATGAAGCTGTTGACAGTTTCAATCTCCTCTCCATCCATCCTGATGTTGCCTATTTGTCCAGTGGTAAGGATCTTTGTTTTCCTGACATTGAGATGCTGAAGGCTGCGTTCCTTGATTCTCTGCAATAAGTGCTTCAAACCCTCTTCACTTTCAGCAAGCAAGGTTGTGTCTGTCATCTGCATAACACAGGTTATTAGTGAGTCTCCCTCCAATCCTGATGCCACTCTCCTCCTCATAGAGTCCAGCTTTTTGGATAATTTGCTCAGCAAACAGATTGAATGGTATGGATAGAGAATATAACCTTGACACACTCGTGCCCAATTCGCAGCCTCCTGATCCAGGTATAAGTTCCACATGAGCACAATCAAGTGCTCTGGGATTCCCATTCTTCTCAATGTCAGCCACAACGCATCATGATCCACACAGTCAAATGCCTTTGCATAGTCAATGAAGCACAAATACACATTCTTCTGGTGTTCCATACTTTCAGTTAATCAATGTAAGCTGATTAACTCTCTGATTTCATTGTTGATTAACTGTTGCTGATTTTGCTTATGGTCAGCTGTAAGATGGGAAGGATCTTATGTAAGCAAACAGGATCTAGCTGGTGGGCCTTTGTATTTAAAAGTCGCTTGGACCCTCAGGCCTAGAATTAATAGTGTTTGGAGAGAACATTGTTCTAAGTGGTAAAGCACTTGTCTGTCCATTTGTTGTACTGAGATTACTTGAGGTTGCTGTAGTACTGAAATCTGTGCCAAAGGTGTGTCGAATGCCAACAGAGTTTCCCACTGTGGACACAGTTTGGTGGAGCTCCCTGATTAAGGCAGACCAGGAAGCAGGATGGGCCATCTACTTCCTAAATAACAGGCTTTGAAAAATCCTATGAACACTAAACAAAGAGGATCGTTATAGTAGTTTAGTAGATCCCAGATTGGAAGTCAGAACAAAATCATTAACAAACATCCTTTAACAATTGGAACATGGAATGTATGTTGCTTGAATGTTGGAAAACTGGAAATTGT
>NW_006399774.1:3977754-3992341 GCF_000299155.1 Elephantulus edwardii | reverse complement strand
GTGTCTGGGGTGGTAGCTGGTTTTTGATTTGACGTCACTGCTCCAGAAGAAGGTTGGAAAGAAATAAGAGTAAATGCATAGAGGGTGCATGCACACTTCAACACTCACGTGAGTGGGGAGGGAGGAAGCGCACACTGATACACGTGGGGAGGACCTCAGGAGAACCTAAATAATGAAGGAGGAAGTCTGTTGTTCCCTTTCAGGAATAGCTTCCCCACTCTTTGGAGATGCTCAGGATCTCCCTGTTGTTTGAGTTAGTGGGCCCTACGTGCTCAGGTCAGAAACCAGTTTGATTCCCCACGTAACTTAATCCTCAATGGTACATGGGTATTTTAGGGGAGGTTGATAAATCTTATAGATGTGGCAAATATGATTGGCCCGAGGGCCTAAATGGGTGTGGGGTGTCTGGGTCACAAGCCCCACCTGGAACTGCCTCTGCTGTCCTTGCAGATCTCCCAGCAAAGTCCAAGTTTACAAAGATGGCGTTTCCCCACAGACCTCTGGGAACTGTAGTTAGTACCTGCAGTGGTAGCAGACAGGAAGGCTGAGTCGCAGATCTCCCAGCAAAGTCCAAGTTTACAAAGATGGCGTTTTTTGTTAAGTCTATTGTGGTAGTTACTTAGACAACATATCTCTTTGAGGGTCTTCTTCATTATCATTACCTTTCTCAGCATGATGTCCCTCTCCAAGGACTGGTTGCTCCTTAAAATATACCCAATGTAAGTGAGATGAAGTTTCATCATCCTTGCCTGCAAAGAACACTGACTACACTCCCTGAAGACAGAACTGTTCGTTCTTTTGTCAGCCCACATATATTCAATATGTTTCACCAACACCACAATTCAAAGGTGTCAATTCTTATTTGGTCTTCTTTATTCATTGTCCAACTTTCAGATGCATAGGAAGCAATTTGAAACACTACAGTTTGGATCAGGCACACTTTAGTCTTCAAACTAACGTGTACTTTATAGAACTTTGGAAAGGTCCTTGACAGCCTATTTCCCCAACATGTCTCTTGATTTCTTTTCTGCTGATGATTTCGGATCCAAATAAAATGACATAATTGAAAACTTCAATCTTTTCTCCAACTATCATGATCTGCCTATTGGTCTAGTGGTGGGGTGTATTTTTTGTTTGTTTCCTGGATTTTGAGATATAATTTCTACTGAAGGCAACATTGGTTGTTAATTGGTTTTCTTCCAACCCTGAAAAAATGAAAGGACACAGTATACTATTAAAGATTTTAAATTGTATTGCTTATGAAATGGTTTTCTCTATTTTACCTTGATAAAAAATGTATTTCAAAAGAACATCTTTTCAATAATGTAGATGAATGATGCTTACCCTTGGTTAATTCTGAGTAAGTTTTTCTTTATGTTATGGTGCATACACTACATGCAAAGAATAATATTTGATACAGAGATAGTACCATGAGGAATTTGGCCATGACCTTGGCCGCTTTACACCATCAATATTGTATATAAACATGAAGTATGCAGTGAGTGACAAGTGATGCGTGCTGTGAGTAAACTGTGAATTAGCAGGTGTTAAAGTCGATCCTTTATGTCACACTCTGAAACTAATTATGTCTCCATTAAAGAGAAAGGTGCAAAGAAGTTCTTCACATAAGTTGAAAAGAAGCTAGCAAGAACTAAGAAGGACTGTGATTCCATCGTATTGTTCTTAGAAAGTAACATTTAAAAAGAGAAATTAACATTTAAAAGCAATGCTATTAATATGAAGGCAACAAGAAATCCTATTGTTCTTAGAAATTAACATTTGAAAGAAATGATTCTACTTTGTGGGCAAAGATCTAGGTAATAACAAATCTGTAGGCTTCTGACTAAGAAAAAAACAATCATTGTTCATTTCCATCTGTGCCTGGGAAATTAAGTTAATACTAAAAACAGTGACTAACTTCTTACTACTCAAATATATGACTGTTCTTGTTGTTGTTGTTGTGTGCCTTCAAGTCAGATCTGACTCATGGCTGACCTTTCAGGGGCTTTTCAAAGGCAGTATATCACATGGGAAGAGATTGCTCATCTCTCTCCCACAGGGCAGCTGAAGGATTCAGACTAAGTGCCTTTGGGATTGCGGTTCAGGTTCTTATCACTAGGCCTCTGGATCCCCCTTCTTCTTGTTGTTGTGTACCATAGAGTTGGCACTGATCCTTAGCTGACCCTCCAGCAGGTTTTCAGAGGCAGTTAATTGCATGAGAAGAGATTGCCCATCCTTCTCCTGGAGCAGTGGGTGGATTTGAACCACGTGCCTTCTTGTAAGATGTCATCAAGTTGGTTCTGACTCGTTATGGCCCTAAGAATGACATCACTTGCTCCTGTGCATCCCTCACAAACACTATTGAGCTTGAGCCCATTTTTGCAATCAGAGACTAATTCATCTTGTTAAGGGTTTTTCTATTTCACAGTGAGATAAAAAGTACCAATTATTTCATCTTGCTTGCATCCATAATCAACGCTGTGGGCCCTAGCAAACTAGACATCAAAAGATGTATTGCATCAAGAAAGTCTGCTGTCAGGGACCTCTCCAAAGTGATTAAGAGCAATGATGTTAGTTTGAACACTAAGGTATGCCTGAGCCAAACCATAAACTTGTACATTACTTTCTATGCAGCTGAAAGTTGGACAAGGAGTAAGAATGAGAAAAGAAGGATTTTTTTGAGTTGTGATGTTGGAGAAAATTGCTGACTATCCCCTGAACTCTCAAAAGGATAAAGAGAGAGAGAGAGAAAAAAAGAGGTGAGGGGGGAGGGAGGGAAGAGAAAAAGAAAAATAAAAAAGACAAAGAAATATATCTTGGAAAAGGTGCAACTAAGTGATCCTTGGAGGCAAGGAAGGTGAAACTCCATCTCTCATGCTTTGGGCATGCTGTAGGGAAAAAGACATCATGCTTGGAAAGGTAGAGGTTCAGCAAGAGAGGGGAAGACCCTCTATGAGTTGGGTTGACACAGTGACTGCTACATTGGGGTCAAGCGTGTGGAAGTTGGTGAGGATGTGATTGACTTGATGGTGCCTAAGAACAACAACCTCATTTATTGTCCAACTTTCACATGCATATGAAACCATTGAAAAAGTCATGACTTGAATCAAGCACACCTAGTCCTCAAGGTGACTTGCATGTTCTTTAGCACCTCTAACAGTTCCTTGACAGCAGCTTTGCTTGGTACATTTTCTGACTACTGCTTCCATGGTTCTTGATTATAGAGAGATGTGAAATGAAACACTTGACAAAGGTAATCTTTTCTCCACTTCTCCGGAGGTTTCTTATTGGTCCTGTTGTGAGGACTCTTTTTGTCTTTATGTTGAGGTGTAATCCATACCGAAAGCTGCATTCTTTGATCTTTATCAGTGAGTACCTCAAATCATCTTCACTTAAAACAAGCAAGAGTGCATCATCTGCTTGTTACAGGTTACTAGTGACTCTTCCTCCAGTCTTGATGCCACCAAAATAGGTTCTTGGTTACAATGATCAATTCCAGTCTTCGAGAACTTAATGCTCACCCATGTCTAAAAAGAGTTTTATTTTTTACTATCCATGTTGCTCATCGAAGAAAAAAGTAGTTTGGGTTTTTTTGTTTTGTTTTGTTTTGTTTTTTGTAAACGTCATTTTAAGAATGTCTTGTAAAAAGCAATTCACAAATTCTTCCCAATCTCTTAGTCTGAAAGCTTGGCTGAAATCTGTCCTCTGTTGCCGACCTGTCTGGTGTTTGAATGCTGGTGGCATACTTCTAGCATGTCAGCATCGACGTGAGGCACCATAGGGTGACACACTGAAAGACAAATGGTGTACAAAGGACTGGGAAGAAAAATTGACAGTTTACATGTGGGACAAAAGTATCTAGTGAAAATTGTATGCGTAGCCCATGCACCATTGACTGATGTCATCCTGGAAGGTAAATACAGACACCTGAAATATCTATGGGGAGCGGCTGCCTCCTCAAAACGGGGACGCCATTCGTGATGTGATTAGAGTAAAGCTTTGGGGACCTTAATTTGCTGATGAGGTATACATGAAAATGAGAAGGAACAGCTGCAAACACCCATTAATAATCAGAACACGGAATGTGAGAAATATGAATCAAGGAAAATGGAAAGCTACCAAAAGATGGAAGGTTCAAAGGTCAATATCATAGGCATTAATGAACCAAAATATAGAAGATATTGACCATTTTGAATTGAATGAACATGGTCTAGATGCTGAGAATGACTCATTCAAAAAGCGTGGTTTTGCATTCATTTCCTAAAACAATATTTCAAGATCTGTCCTAAAATGAAACATTGCTCTTGTTGTTGTAAGGTGCCAGTGACTCAACTCTTAACTCAGGGTGGCCCTATGAGCAACAAACTGAACCTGACCCAGTCCTGCATCTCCTGACAGTCTCTGTCCATGGCTGCGGTCACGGTGTCAATCCATCTCATTGAGGGTCTTCCTCTCTCTTGCTGACCCTCTACTTTTCCAAGCATGATGTATTTTCATACTTATGTGAAACCTATACCAGGAGGCAGTTATCAGAACAGAGCAAGGAGGCATGGCATGGCTCAAAATCAGGAAAAGTGTACACCAGGGTTGCATCCTATCTCCATACCTTTTCAATCTAAACATGAAAAAGATCATCTGGGAGGTTGGACTCTGTGAGGAGGAATGTGGCACCAGGATTGAAGGAAGACTCATCAATAACTTGCATTATGCAGATGGCACAGCCTTGCCTGATAAAACGGAGGAGGACCTGAGGCATTTGCTGCAGAAAGTCAAGGACTGGCAGCCTTCAATATGGATTGAAGCTCAACATCAAGAAAGCAAAGATTCTCACTACTGGGCTGATTGGTAACATCATGATAGACAGTGAAGATATTGAGATTGCTAACAGCTTTAGCTTCCTTGACTCCACAATTAACACTCTTGGTAGCAGCAGGCAGAAAATCAAAAGGTGAATTGCATTGGGAAAAATCTTCTGTCAGCAATATCTCCAGAATACTGAAGAACAATGATGTCAGTGTGGAGACTACGGTGTGCCTGATTCAGGCCATGGTCTTTGTAATTACTTGCTATGCATCAGAAAGCTGGACAATGACTAAGAATGATAGAAGGAGAATCGATGCCTTTGAATTGTAGTGCTGGAGAAGATTATTGAATATACCATGGACTGCTAGGAGAACAAATAAGTCATCCTGAAGAGGGTGAAAACAGGCTACTCCTTGGAGGCAAGACTTCTGAAGCTCCGTCTGACATACTTTGGACATGTTGCAAGGAGGGACCAACCAGTCCTTGGAGGGAGACATCATGTTTGGAAGGGTGGAGGGACAGCGCAAGAGAGGAAGACCCTGAATGAGATGGATTGACTCAGTGACTGGGGTAATGGGGTTAGATATGATGGAGACAATGATGTTAGTTCAAGGCAGGGCTGGCTTCAGTGCTGTTGTACTTAGGGTCACTATCAGTTGTAAGAGACTTGACGGCACATAACAACAATGGTAATCCTCTCCTGACAATAACCCAAAGTACTTGAGACAAATTTTCACCGTTCTTATTTGTAAGAAGTATCCTGGTTGCATTTTCTTTACCACAGATTTGTTTGTTTTTCTTGCAGCCCTTAGTGTATTCAGTACTCTTAGCCAATATTAGCTTTGATTCTTCTGTCATCCTACTCATTGCCCAACTTTCAGCTGGATATGAAGCAACTGAAAATATCATGGCTCTGATTAAGCACACCTTACTCTTTAAACGGGCACCAGGATAGGAAGAATATTCATCAATAGCTTTTGTTATGCATATGGCACACTTTTATTTGCTAAAAGTGAAGAGGACTTGAAGCACTTGCTGCAGAAGGTTAAACACTACAGCCTTTAATATATATTGAATCTCAATGTTAAGGGGAAAAAATTTCTAGCCACTGAACCGATAGGCAACGTCATGACAGATGGAGAAAAGATTGAAACTATCAATGACTTTATCTTAATTGGAACCACAACCAATACTCTTGATATTAGCATTCAGAAGATCAGGAGATGTATTGCCCTGGGAAAGTCTGTAGTCATGGACCTCTCCAAATTATTGGGGAGCAATGATGTCAGTTAAAGGACTAAGGTGCACCTGATTTAGGCTATGGTCTTTTCAGCTACTTGCTATGCATCTGGGAGCTGGACAATGACTAAGCATGGCAGAGAATTGATGCCTTTAAACTGTAATATTGGAGAAGAGTACTGAATATCTCATGGACTTCCAGAAGAACACACAGATATGTCTTAGAGAAGGTGCATCCAGAGTGCTCCTTGGAGGCAAGGATGGTGAAGCTTCATCTCACATACTTTGGGCATATTGCTAGGAGAGGGTGTTTATTGGAGAGGGACATCATGCTTGAGACGGTAGAGGAATGGTTAAAAAGATGAAGACCTTCAACCAAGTAGATTGACATGACAACGTTAGCAGTGCACCTGAGCTATTGGAGATTGTGAGGATGGCACAGGATAGGACATATTCAGAGCTTTTGTTCATAGGGTTGTTATAAGTAATTTTGGACTCAATGGCACCTAACAACAACTCTTTAAACTGACAGAATAATATCCATATGCAAAAAAAAGAAGACAAGTCAACAGGCCTAGTATATTATTGCTGACATATGCAGGTGACACAGTTTTATTTGCTGCAAATGAAGAGGATTTGACATTCTTACTGATAAAGACCAGAGACTACAGCTTTCAGTATGGATTTTATCTCAGCATACAGGACATAAAATCCTTATAGCCGGACCAATAAGCAACATCATGACAGCTAGAGAAAATATTGACAAGAATTTGATTTTATTTGGACTCACAATAAATGTCCATGAATACAGCAGTTAAGAAATCAAATAACATACTGTATTGGGCAAATCTACCACAAAAGAGCTCTTGAGAGTGTTAAAAAGTACAGATACAGTTTTGAAGATTAAGGGCACATCAGACAAATCTTGTAATTTTCAGTTTTTCCTTATTTTCAGTTTTTCCTTATGCATGACATGCTATAAGGAGAAACAGGTCTTTGGAGAGGGACATCATGCTGGGTAGAGTAGAGAGACAGCGCAGAAGGGGAAGACCCTCTATGAGGTGGATTGATTCAGTGACTGGGTTAATTGGGATGAGAGTGTCAGAGGTAATGCGATTGGCACAGGATAGAGCAGGGTTTAGGGATGTTGTACATAGGGTCGCTATGAGTCGCAAACGAGTCGACGGCACATAACAACAACAACAACAATGTGAAAACTGGACAATGAATAAGGAAGACGGGAGAAGGACGGATACCATTGAATTATAGTGCTGGGGAAGCATATGTAACATACCAGTCTGTCAGGAGAACAAAGACATCTGTCTTGGACAAAGTGCATCCAGAATGCTCCATAGCAAGGAAGCTGGTAATACTTCATCCCATGTACTTTGGACATGTTACCAGGAGGGTTCAGTCCCTGGAGAAGACAGTGCGTTTGGTAAAGCAAAAGTTGTAAATAGAAGGTCAGCAAAGAGATGGATCTGTACAGTGACAGCCGTGATGGGCTTCTTTATACACAGTGCTTGTGAGGATGGCCGAGGAGCGGACAGCTTTTCATTCTGTTGCTGATACGTCTCATGAGGCAGCACAGACTTGATCACATCTGACAGCAGCAATGACAATGACATTGTGAAAGCCTTTTTCACCCTAAAGACTTCAAGGACTTAGTAAAGCTCACCAGGAGATGGCAGCACAAGCTCTGTATCCGACTGCCATGAAACCAGCTGCATTTGAGAGACTCTGTCCAGCCTGTCACACCTCCATTGCAACTGCAAAGAATGAGTTTTATTTCAGGAATTTGCACTAGACGTAGCACTTAGCAGGTATGTTTTTATCACTGGGCATATAAACATTGCCAGATGTGGAGGATTTTTTTAATTGATGGTCAGGGAGCTAACAGTACAATGTTATGAAAGTATCTCTCCTGAAGGCACAGAATAAGACAAGATTTAAATCCCTTTGTGAAGAAAAAAAAATGTTATTTCAGTCTTTTCATAAAAGCCAAGATTGAATTTTTATGTCCACTTCCCTTGCTTATACACCAGTTTATTTTCTTTTTTAGTTGTCTTTATTCTTTTCCTATTTCCATTATCGTGCATGCAAGATCCATGAATATAGAATAGAATTACTTAATTAATAGTAGATGTTTTATGTTTGAAATGTGACTTGTTTTTATACTTGAAACATTAGCCTTAATTGTATTTCTATATTAATTATATTACAAATAATATCAAACACATTTTATTTTTATTTCCAGCAAATTCAAATTTTTACTTTAATGTTGTAAAATAACTTTCATTCTCTAAATATTTTGAAAGAGGTTTAAACCCAAGGTAAAAAAAAATTGCCAAGTTTCATGCTCATTTATTTTTTTAAAATGACCCTATTAAGGGTCAGCTGAACACTAAACTGCTTACTTTGTTTTGCATTTTATTTTATCTTATTTTATACTGGTTTACATAAAAAGTTCATAAAGTTTATATATATTACTTTTCACACCTGATATCTCCTCAACAACTGTTTACTTTTAAATCAATCCGATTATACTTTATGGGACTAAAGTACTAATAATTCAAAGTCATAAACAGGTCAGTGGTATTAATCTATGACTTATCCCAATAAAAGTCTGAAAGTAATTGAGTAATAAATATTTATATTTAATTCAATTTGGTGCTATTGCATAGAGTCAAGCCACTGTTTAAATAAAAGACATAATAAAGACAATAAAGGTCTGAGCTCTTAATGAAAATGAAAAATAAATACAGCCCTCAACAGCAATCGAACGAAAAGGCCATTTGTCAAAAACAAAGACCCTAATGTTAGAGTTTAGGAACTAAACAAGGACCAAAGAGTTAAGGAGTACTAATTATGTCTTTTCCAAACTTAGTAATTAAATATGTAAGATAAAAAAAAAAAGTTAAAACTCTAAGACTGGTACTCAAGCAATTTCCAAAACCTAGAGAAATTTTGCTAACATAAATATGATGAAACGGGATAAAAAGTGAAATTGGTGACTTGTTTTGTTCTGTCAGATGTCAAGTGAAGAGTGCTTTGGCCTCACTCTTGCTAACGGAAGCTGCTCTTCCCTGGGGAATCCACCAAAGCAGGCATGCATCAGTAATGACAGTGCTAATCAGAAAGAGAAGAAAATGCTACTAATTTGAAGAAGAGTCAGATAGGCACATAGAAATTTACATTTTTTACAGGCAAATCAATTTTTGCACTTATAAAAATATTCACAGAGAGCTGGCCCTTCACTGGATTTCCAAGACTGTAAATCACGTAAAAGGATAGTGCCCATCTTTCTCCCAAGAAACTGCTGAAGGATTTGAACCTTCAAAGATGCATAACCTTTTTTGTTAGAGGTGCTAGCCCCCAGGGGATGCGCTAATACTTCATGTCTTGTCATCATTTCACTACACTTCAAAAATACAGCAAGTTGTTCATTCTGGCGCTGCAACCTTCTTCATATAATCCGACCTCAGATTATTTTCTCAGCATACAGACTGAACAAGAATGCTGAAAGAAGACAGCCCTAACACAAACTTTTGTGACTTTGAACTATGCAACATCTCCTTGTTCTGTTTTAAGGATCATTTCTCGTTTTATGCACAGATTCTGCGTGAGTGCAATTGAGTGTTTTGGAATACCCATTATTTTCTAATGTTACCCATAATTTATTATCATCCACACAGTAGAATGCCTTTGTATCGTCAGTAAAACACAGTTCAACATCTTTCTGGTTGTCTCAGCCTTCAACCAATATTCATCTGACGTCAGCAGTGATGTCCCTCGTTCCATGCCTTTTCTGACTCTGGCTTGCATTTCAAGCAGTTTCCCATTGCATTGCTGTTATCATTTGATACTTATCTTCAGCATATTTTTACTTGCATGTAATATTAATTATACTGTTTGATAACTTCCTGCTTGATGCCTCGAAGCACTTCAGTTAGTATTCCAGCGACTCCTGGAGTCTTTTTTTTCACTATAACTTCAGTGCAGGTGGTACCTCTTCCATTACTGCCATTGGTTCTTGATTAGATTCTATTCCCCCAAAATAGCTAACTCATGTCCAGTTAATTTTGGCACAGAGACTATGTATTATTTTAATTTTTTTTAAATGTTTCCTGCATTGTTCTGTATCTTGCATATAGGGTGTTTGAGCATTGCATCTTGAGGCCTGGAGTTTATTTCAATTCTTTGAGGTTGAGAAATTCTGAGGTCACTCTTCACCTTGAATTTTCTAACTCCAGTTCTCTGCTATTTAATTATCATACTTATCAAGTTATTGTTAGGTGCCGTCGAGTTGAGTACAACTCTTAGCAGCGCTATGAACAAAAGATCTGAACCCTTTTCTATGCTGCACCGTCCTCACACTTCCTGATACGCTAGAGCCCACTGAGGCAATCACCATGTCAATCCACCTAGTCTAGTGTCTTCCTCTCCTTTGCTGACCCTCCACTCTTCCAAGCATCACGTCCCTCTCCAAGGAAGTCCCTGCTAGCAATGTATCCAAAGTAAATGAGGTGAAGCCTCATCCTTCTTGCCTCCAAAGAGCACTCTGACTGCACCCTCTTTAAGAGATACTTGTTTGTTCTCTTGGCCATCCATGGGATGTTCAATGTTCTTTTCAAACACCAGAGCTCAAAGTTGCCAATTTTTCTTCCATCATCCTTATTCATTGTCCAACTCTAAGATCATAGTGAGTGATCAGGAAGACTATGGCCTGACTCAGACATATCTTACTCCTCAAACTAACATTGTTATCCTCAATAATTTGGAGAGATCCTTAACTACAGATTTCCCCAGTGAAAAGTGTCTCCTTATTTTCTGATTGCTGATAGTAAGGGTATTAATTGTGGATCCGAGAAAGATGAAGCTGTTGACAGTTTCATTCTCTTCTTCCTCAATTGTGATGTTGCCTATTGGTCTAGTGGTAAGAATCTTTGTTTTCTTGGCTTTGAGATGCAATCCATACCAAAGGCCACATCTCTTGATCTTCTGCAACAAGTGCTTCAAATCTTCCTCACTTCCTTCTTCTTCCCCCCTCTCCCCTCCCTCCCCACCTGCCCTCATTAAACTTGTTTTAATGGGTCTCAAAATTCTGTGATGAATTTTTGGTCAAGTTGTTTACATTTAAAAAGTACTGATTTTAAAAACTAATTACTTGGAACTGCCACACGAGAAAGAAAACAAATGGTCCACAAAACACTCCTTTGCTTTTGAAGAATTTATGATGCATTTTTATCATTAACCAGTCTTTTACTATTAAGGTTGTGTCATCTGCACAATGCAGGTTATTGATGGGTCTCCCACAAATCTTGATGCCACATTCCTCTTCATAGAGTCCAGCTTCTGGAATACGTTGCTCAGTATACAGATTAAATAGTTATGGAGAGAGAATACAATCCTGACACATCCCCTTCTTAATTTCAAACCATGCAGTTTCCCTGCTCTGTTTGCACAACAGCCTCCTGATCTGGGTATAGTTTTCGCATGAGCATGAATTAAGTGCTCTGGGATTCCCACTCTTCTCAGTGTCAGCCACAGCTTGTTATGACCCACACAGTCAAATGCCTTTGCATAGTCAATAAAACACAAACAGGCATTCTTCTGATATTCTCTCCTCTCAGCCAGGATCCATCTGACATCAGCAATGATATCCATAGTGCCATGGCCTCTTCTAAATCCTGCTTGAACTTCTGGCAGTTCTCTACTCTCTGAAATATTCTTTTGCTTCATTACTTTTCTTTTTGGTTTAGCTTCTCTTTTGAAACATATTTGGAGTTTTTCTTTCTTTCCTATATTTTTTGAAATTAGGAAATATGTGTGTTAGGGTTGCATCCATTAGCCATACTTATTATATCACAGTTTTTGTTAGGTGCTGTTGCGCTGAGTATGACTCATAGTGACCTCATGAACGACAGATCTGAATCCTGTCCTATCCTGTGCCATCGTCACACTTTCTGACACACTAGAGTCCATTGCAGCAGTTACTGTGTCAATTTATTTGTTTTAAGGTCTTCCTCTCTTTTGCTGACCCTCTACCTTCACAAGCATGATGTCCCTCTCCAGGGAGTAGCCTGTCCTAGCAGCATATCCAGAGTATGTAAGATGGAGCTTTATGAACCTTGCCTAATTCAATCATTAACACTCAGTTACTGTCTTCAAGTCAGTTCTAACCCATAGCTGACCTTCCATTAGATTTTCAAACCTGTAAATCACACAGAAAGAGAGTGCTTATCTTTCGTCCTCAGAACTGCTGGTGGATTTGTGCCAACAGAGAACTTTTTGCTTTTGAGTTAGCGGAATATCTCCCTGCAGATTATGCCACCCAGGCTCCCTGTCAATTGTTATGCTAAGCAAAACCCCAAGAAGCTGAAGCATATGAAGACGAATGTGGCAGTCAGGATGGGAGGATGGTACTACCTTGCTTACAAGAAAAGCAAAATGATTTGAGTCCCTTATGAAGCTCAACGATTATTGTCTTCTGAATATATTATAATTTATCATAAGGAAATATTCATAACTGGCCCAATAAGCAACATCTTGATTTATGGAGAAAATACTGACCTTGTCGTGGATTTCCTGTCACTTGGGTCCTTAATCAGCACTCATTAAAGCAGTTCTCAGGAAATCAGATGACAGGGTGCATTGGCAAATCTTCTGTAAAAGACACCTTTAAAGTACAAAGAAAGGATGTCACTTTTAGGACTTAAGGTTCACCTGAATCAATTCATGGTGCTTATTTTGGCTCCATATACAATGTGTTGGTAAAGAAACAAGGCCAAATACCTTTGAATTATGGTGTTAATGAGGAATATTGAACATGCTATAGACTTCCAGAAAAATGAACAAATCTGTCTTGGAAGCAATGCAAGTAGAATGCTGATTTTAACTTATCACAACCCTGCTTGCTGAAACTGAGGAGGACCTGAAGCGCATGCTGCAAAAGGTCAAGGACTGCAGCCTGCAGTATGGATTGAGTCTAAATATCAAGAAAACAAAGATTCTCACAATCAAGATGGATGGTGAAGAGATTAAGATTATTAGCAGCTTTAGTTTGCTTGGCTCCACAATCAACACCCTTGGCACCAGCACCCAGGAAATTAAAAGTTGTATTGCAATGGGAAATTCTGCTATTAGAGACCTCTCCAAAGTACTGAATAGTAATGATGTTAGTCTGAAGACTAAGGTGCGCCTGATACAGGCCATAGTCTTTGCAATCACTTGCTATGCATCAGAGACCTGAACAATGAGTAGGGAGGATAGAAGGAGAATTGATGCCTTTGAGCTGTGGTGCAGAAAAGAGTATTGAATAAACTATGGACTGCTAGGAGAACAAACAGGTTCATCCTAGAGGGGGTTGAACCAGGCTGCTCCTTGGGGGCAAGGATTCTGAAGCTTTGTCTGATATACTGTGGACATGTTGCAAGGAGGCACCCATCCTTGGAGAGGGACGTCATGCTTGGGAGGGCGGAGGGACAGCACAGGAGAGGAAGACCCTCTATGAGGTGGATTGGTTCAGTGACTGGAGTAATGGGGGTGGGTGTGTTGGAGACAGTGAGATTGACGCAAGATAGAGCAGGGTTTAGGGCTGTTATGCATAGGGTTGCTATGATTCTTAGGTGACTAAATGGCACATAACAACAACAACATTAATAAAAAGCTTTTTTGATTGGCTTTTGAAATAAAAAATCATTCTGTTTTATACAAGAGATGAATTTAAAAGTAAATGACTGACATTTGATTCTTTGTAGATTAGAGACAAATATAAAAGAAACAGCAATAACAACTACCAGAAAAATAACAGGCAATTCCCTCAATATCAGCCAAAAGAAATTAAAGGCAAAGAACATTAAAAGATTAGATTACTACATAATGTTAAATATTATTTATTAAAATACCACCTAACTTGGGAGAGACTGGAGGCATTATGCTGAGTGAACTAATTCAGTCTCAAAACGACAAGTACTGCATAAGACCATTATTGTAAAAATAGAAGGATAACTAGTAAAACATGAATGGAGGTCCATGGGGAAAAGGGTGGGAGCAAAGAAATGACAACAGGTAGGGGAGAATCACAGGGTCAAGCAGTTTGGTGGGTGGAGGGAAATGGTTCAGGAAATGGGAAAGATTTGATGAGGACCTGAAAAGATGAGGTGACGTTGGTCATAGTCCAATGGTGTTTAATTTCTTAAACACAATGTATGGGAATGATTGTATGAAACATAATGTCAATGAAGAAAAGTGTGAAGCACCATGTATATGACTTTTTGACTTTTTTAAAAGAGCATTAAAAACATATAGAAAAGCATTTAAAATATTATACAGTGTATAATGTCAATAGTGGTCTGTTCCACAGTCAGCTCCTGGCCTAGCTTTTACAACTGATATTGAGCTTCTCCAGTAGTTCTTTCCACAGATGTAGTCGATCTGATTCCTATGCATACCATCAGGTGAAATCAAAGTATATAACCTTCGTTTATGTCTCTTAAAAAATGTATTTGCTATGAATAAGTCATTGATTGTGCAAAATTCGATC
>NW_006399774.1:3961341-3975024 GCF_000299155.1 Elephantulus edwardii | reverse complement strand
GGAGGGACAGCGCAGGAGAGGAAGGCCCTCTATGAGGTGGATTGATTCAGTGACTGGGATAATTGGGATGGGAGTGTCAGAGACGGTGCCATTGGCACAGGACAGAGTGGAGTTTAGGGCTGTTGTCCATAGGTTCGCTATGAGTCGCAGGCGACTCGACGGCACATAACAACAACAACAACACATAATGTCAAGGAAATCCTGATAACAACATAGATATCAACTAACATTGAATCAAAATCCAGTCGGGAAAATTACTATATTGGTGGCTACATGATGTTTTGCAGCGATGGCATGTGTTTAAACTGTGCCGTACAAGAACAGAACTGTCCCACCAGGATTCTTTGGCTGCACCTTTTACCAAAGCATGTCACCAGTTCTTTCTCCTGCCAAGTCTCTGGGTAGGCTTGTCCAGCCAACCTGATTAGCAGCCAAACACTTAATCCACACTCTACCAGGAATCCTGAAAGTGTTCAGTAACCCCGTGTTATTAGAGCAATAGTGCTAGAAAGACTGCATTCCAGTGCTATAAAGACTCTGACAGAAGAGATTAAAAATAGGCTCTTGCTACTTGGCAACTTCTTTAGAAAGGTAAATCTGTGTCTACCATATGTCAAAAGCGCCCTACCTCCATGTATTTATTATATACCCACATAAAGATCATTCCGGTAGAACAGCTTTGTTTGTAACAACCCCAAGCACATAACAACCCATATTTCCATCCACTCTTAGGTGGTTAAATAGTGACATGTCCATATGTTACTCAGCAAACCCCAAAACAAAACAATAGTGAACACTACTTACACACAGCAATAGGAATGAGTTTCAAAACCACTATATTCCACAAAAGAAATAGGCAATGAAGGGTGCATACTGTATATTCCAGTTATAGAAAATGCAAACAAAAGGATAATGACTAAATGTTCTTACAAAAGGCAATCAATCATTGATTACGTCAGTATGACAATGGAGGGAAAGTGGGATTTCAAAGGAGCACCCGGAAATTAGGGAACAAATACCTTTGCGACTTGATTGTTATGAAATTTTTTTACCTTGATCACAATGCTAATTTTATATGCACAGATGCAAAAATGATAAAAATTAAATACTTTAAATGCGAAATTAATCATATATCAATTATATTTTAATGAAATTTTTTTACATTTTTAATTAATTGGTTTAATGTTTTCCTAAATTATAGTTTCTCTTTTTTATGTCTTTAAAAATTTTTTTATTGGTTTGTGTACATTATTTTATTTACATTATGTTTCATTCATGTACATTGTGTTGTGTTGGGGTTTCTTTGGTCCCCTCCCTCCACCTACCAAACTCTGTGACCCTGCATTTTTTACCTGCTCCCCACTCTCAGTCCCCTCTACCCTTCCTTTTCTCTCTTTAAATATCCATACACATCCTTCTGTTATTGCAATAATGGTTTTCTGCAGTATTTGTCCTTTTGTGCCTGAGTTCATTCCCTCAGCACAATATTCTCTAGCCTCTCCAATGCTGTATAATTATTAAATTGTTACTCCTGAAGGCTGCATAGTATTCCATAGTGTGAATGTACCACAAGTTCTCAATCCAGTTCTTAGTTCATGGACATTTTAATGAAATTTTAATTCTAAGTAATGAAGCTAGGGAATCCAAAAATCAAAACAATTCTGACAATTTTTAAACAGTGATCCCATTTGAGAGGGGAAAAAAGAACAAAAATCTCTATATGACAGTGCAGAAATCTAAGGGGGAAAATCATTATTACAGCAACAAATACCATGAGTAGAAGTAACCAGAACGCCAAGTACTGTGAAAACTGTAAACTATAAGGAAAAGATTAAATAATTGCTCTGTTTCCTTTGTATGAATGTCCCACAATTTCTCAGTCCATTCATTTTTGATGGATATTTGGGCTGTTTTCATGTTCTTGCTATTGGAATAGTGCTGCTATGAATATCAATGTACAAATCTCCCTTTTTGTCTCAGTGCTGTTTTCCTCGGAATATATTCTAGACAGTGGAATAGCTGGATCATATGAAATCTGTATGTTCAGTGTTTGAGAAAATGTCAAACGGCCTTCCAGAGTGGTTGTACCCCTTTAAATCCCATCAACAATGTATGAAGTTCTT
This sequence comes from Elephantulus edwardii, assembly GCF_000299155.1. NCBI lineage: Eukaryota > Metazoa > Chordata > Mammalia > Macroscelidea > Macroscelididae > Elephantulus > Elephantulus edwardii. The sequence continues at coordinate 3,972,901 of NW_006399774.1, read as the reverse complement.
ATTTTTGCACATTCTCTCCAATATTTCTTTCTCATCCTGTTAAACTAGGCCACTGTATTGGGGTTATTAATATTTTATTGTGGCTTTGATTTGCATCTCTCTTATTGCCAGTGATTTTGAGCATTTCTTCATGTGTCTGTTGCCCATTTGAATGTTTCCTCTGTGAAAAGGTCTTTCCATGTCTTTTGCTCATTTTGTAATTGGATTATCAGTCTTTTTCTTGTGGAGGCGCTGTGTTGTTGTTATGTGCCATTGAGTCACCTGTAACTCACAGCGACATTATGTCCAATAGCTCTCTGCCCTGCCCTGTCCTGAGCTAATCTCGTTGACTCTGACACACCTACCCCCATAGCCTCAGTTGCTGTGTTAATCCATCTCATCTGGGGTCTTCTCCTGCGCTGTTCCTCCACCATCATTTTTCCATAGACTGGCCCCTCCTGGCCACATGGCCAAAGTAAATGAAACAGAGCTTCCAAATCCTTGCCTCCGAGGAGCAGCCTGCTTTTACTCTCTCCAGGACAGACATGTGTGTTCTCTTGGTAGTCCATGTTCAATACTCTTCTTCAGTACCGTAACTCAAAGGCATTAATTCTTCTTCTATCATCTCTAGCCCTTGTCCAGTTCTCTGATGCACAGTGAGTAACTTCAAAGGAGGCCCTGTAGTATTCTGTAAACTTTCATTATGAAACCCTTGTGTGAGATGGCATTGCCAACTGTTTTTCTCGGTCAGTAGATTTTCTTTTCACCCTCCTGAAAAACATTTTTTATGAACACAGGGACTTAATCTTTAGAAGGTCCCACTCATTGATGTTATTCTCTCCTGCTGTGCATTTCTGGCTGTGAAACTTGCTCTTGAATATAGAGAATAGACTATGTTTGAATCCTGTGTTAAAATAGGAAAAGAAAAATCACTGTTAAAAAATATTATAGGATAATTACCAGCACAGAATATTTTTAACTACAGAATAGGGAGTATTAGTGGTAAACTCTTGTTAATTTGCTTGATGGTAATGGTACTACAGTTAGATAAAAATTGAATTCTCTTTAAAAATATTACTTGGGGAAAATTTTAAAAATAATGTTGTTTTGGAATTTGTTTTGTTTTGAGTCATGTATGTAGCAGAATAGCTAAGATTTACCTTAAAATAGCCAATGGTGAAGATTTTCAAAATTGGGTAAAGAAAAATATGGCACGATTTTGTAGTGTGTGAAATTAGGGGATGGATAGATGGGCGTTCTCTCTTTCTGTGTCTGCTTTTAAAAGTCGTAGTAAAACTCGAAAGCCATATGTATCATCTTAGCACTGGGAGGAGACACATCTGGCTCCAACAGCACTCGGCTCTCGTCCCCTCTGACCGCCAATTAAAGAAACAGAAAACAGAATCACCACAACATGAGGCAGATAGAGGAAGGCAGTATTTCCCCATGGGAGAGATTCCAACAGACTTCTTTCTTTTAAATGTCTAAAATGATATTTAGGAGATGGGTGTGTGCAGATGGATGAATTCAGCAAAGAGTCAGACCAGGAACTGCCTGTGTGGTTTCTAGACTGTAAACTGCGCACTCTTGAGGACATTTCAGGCCGGTTAAGTAGAGAACAGAAATAAGTGTGCTGCAAAGCGAGCGTGTACTTTAGAAATCTGTGTGCAGAACAAAGGCACTAGGTGGCATTGCTACACCTCTCTCCAGCCCCGCTGTGCTACCAAGGGGCGAGCCCTCCTCCAGTGCGTCACCCACTCGTCTGTTGCTTCAGCCCTGAAAGAACAGAACATCCCAGCTTCAGAGATAATGGGTGGAAAGAGCGCAGTGAGGAGGGGGGACCATCCGAGCCGCGGTGAGGCACCTCAGTGAGCCAGAACCAAGACCCTTTGCCTCCCCTCTGCAAAAGAGAGCTTGGGCAGAATGACAGGAACTTACAAACAAGAGGGAAAGGAAATGCTGGTCTCCCAGAGCAGCTTTCCTATGTCTCTTTGGCTCATTGGCAATAATCACACTCCTCAAATCAATGGCCACACACTGACCTGGTTGGATGACAAGAAAATTGTTTCTCTGCTGCCCCTGCCCTTCCCTGCCAAGATTGTGAAGAGATAAAACTCCTGATTTAAAAAAAAAAAATTAAAAAAATACCCAACCAAAGAAAAACCAAACAAACCTAAATAGGAACAGAAAGCAAGCCTACCTCCTTCTGGTATTGATTCCTACCCTTGATGGGCCTCCAGGATGTTCCAGGAGGAGCCTGCCTAGTTGTTCTTCTGAAGGGAAGATGGTAGATTTGAACCTCTGCCCCAACAACTGGGCTGCCAGACCTCCCTCCTTGATCAATGTTGTTCTTGTTGTTAAGTGTCATCGAGTTGCCTGTGACTCATAGTGACCCTATGTATAACAGGTGAGTCCTGCTCTATCCTATGCCAACTTCATCATCTTTGACACTCTGACCACCATTACCCAGTCACTGAGTGAATCCATCTCATCCAGGGGTTTCCTCCCTTGTGCTGTCCCTCTACCCTCCCACACATGATGTTCCTCTCCAAGGACTGGTCACTTCTTGCAGCATGCCAAAAGTATGTCAGACAGAGCTTCAGAATCCTTACCTCCAAGGAGCAGCCTGGTTTCACCCTCTCCAGGATGAACCTGTTTGTTTTCCTAACAGTCCACGATATATTCAGTACTCTTCCAGCACCACAGGTCAAAGGCATCAATTCTCCTTTTACTATCCCTAGTCATTGTCCAGCTTCCTTGACTAATAGAGGCTTTCAAATCAGAAAGAATTGGTTTTAACTTCCATCTCACAGCTAGTGACAAAAAGTGACTTAGTTACCAGAAATTGGTCTGTGAACCACCATCAAGTGGTGTCCAGGACACAGGCCCTGACCACTATACCTGAGATATGTCTCTGTCTGAGTTTATGGAGGGAAAGGAACAAGCTGGTAATTCCAGATGCTATTTGATGCTCTAATTTTGGGGGATCCTGAATCATGTGGGAGCATGAACCCATGGTCAGAGCAGGGGTTTTAAATCGTGGTCAGTGACTGACAGTCTTGGGCTAAATTGGTCTTCTAGAGAATAATGAGTATATGGAGTTTTCTCTACTTCTGCATATGTTGAAAAGGTTTTACAAAAACACTTTTTGACACACAAATATCACCATATGGCTATACTCCAGTTTTAAAATGTCTAGTGGGGATAGATATAATCGGTGTTGGTGGAATCTGTGGGTCAGTGGGAAAAAGGAAGAAACTCAGGAAGATGGATTGACATAGTGGTTGCATCAGTGGACAAAACATGGCAGCGATTGTGAGGATGGTTCAGGCCCAGGCAGCATTTCAGTCCACTGCCCAGCAGTGTGCTGTGAATCAGAACCAGCTCCACAGGCCCTAACAAGAGCAGAATCTCTAGGCTGGTTCTGTCTTCTGTGGAGTGGGAGCCATTCTGGTATTAAGTTGCTACATGCCTTCTAGTTAGAACTGACTCATAGCTGACCCTCCAGTGCCTTTTCAGAGGCTGTAAATCCCACAGGAAGAGGTTGTCCTTCTTTCTCCCAAAGAGTAGTTGGTGCATTCTAACTGCCTGCTTCAAGGTTGGCAGCACGACTTCAACCCCTAAGCCACTTGCGCTCCCTATGGTATTAATCCTGGTAATCCTTCAAAATGGAACTGCCTCCAGTTCTACCCACAACACTTACTATTTCCTAACTGCCCCCCTAAGCTCACGTTTAAAAGCAATACCCCACTGGTCTCCCTCATTTTATTCAGCACCACACTTGGAAGCTCAGGTCCAGAAACTCCGCATGATAGATAAAGTGATCCTTCTTTATTTGTATTCTATTTCCTGAATTCACTATAATTTATTTAAACAACAATCCTTTTCCATTTAAGTGTTCTAGGAATTAATATGGATATAATGGCTCTTAAGGGCAGAACTAAGAGAGAAGCTTAAGCAATAAACATATAAGACCAAAAAACAAAAAAAAGATGAGCTTCAAGCAGATAAAAGAATCGAATAAAACAATCACAAGGCCTGGAGAAGTAGGAAGAGGAACAGAAACGGAGTGACCCAGTGGAGACTTGAAGGATTTGTTTCCTGACATTGTCTTAAGGAAGATTAGCTCCATGGAGAATGTCAGAATTTCTACCAGAGCAGCAAATCTGAGGATGTTGGCAAGTAGACAAAGAAACAGAGATGAAGCTGGTGTCTAGAGAATATAAATAAAGGAGAAAATGAAAGCTAAAACGGTACAAATAAAAAGACCTCATGTACACCCTTTTCAGAGGTTCCTTTAACGATTACGACCTCGATTTCACACCAGCCCAAATACTTGACATGAATATCGAAGCTCTGCAGTGACTGTGGCGAGCTGCCGTTGGATTGGCCCTAACTTTTAGAGACGTCCACGTGTCACAGCGTAGAAATGCTCCGCAGACTTTTCTCCAGGACTTTTTTTGGAGGAGACAGGGAGAGCTGCTTTTCACATTTGTTAAACATTTTAAAAATTTGACATTGGTTTACATACAAAGTTCATATACATTATGTTTTACGTTACCCTTATTCACATTCTGTTTCATACAATCACCCTTACTCATTATACTTTATGAAATCACTCACCATTGGACAATGCCCACCATTACCCTGTCTTTTCCAGATCCCCGTTGGATCTTTCCCATCTCCTTTATCTCCTCCTCTCTCCGCCCACCAAACTGGGCCACCCTGTGATTTCTCCCCTGCCCACCGTCACCCCTCTCTTCCCACCCTTTCCTTCCTGAGAGCCCTATACTCATTTTACTAGTTATCCTTCTATTTTTACAATAATGGTCTTTTCTTCGGTTGAGTAGCTGGGTAGATTCAAACTGCCAACCTTTTGGTTAGCAGCCAATTGCAAACCACTTTTATCACAACAGATACAACTTTTATTCAACAGATTTTAATGTTGAATTGCTTCTGGTAAAATTCAGAGACCTTAAAAGTTACGTTTCAGCTTGCCACTCTATTCTTGGAAAGGTAGGGGATTAATGAAGGAGAGGAAGACCCTCTACCAGGGGGATTGTCAAAACTGACTGTAGCGGGTTCGTGAGTATCATAGGTTGTGAGGGTGGCCCAGGATAGGCCAGGGTTCAGGTCTGTTGTTCATAAGGTCACTATGAATTGTAGATGATTCAGTGACACCTCGCAACAACAACTCTATTCTTGATAGTATTTATGTGATATATGTTATATCTAGAGATTCGTTTATACAGTATTATAATTTCTGCTTTCAACATCGATGTATCTTTTGAAGAAATGGATGGATAATCAATAAGGATCCTACTGTTTTCTCAAGCTCCCACTTGGGTTGAGATAGAGAGGAGCCCCATTGAAAACAGGAGAAAGCTGGTATCGTGGTGTGGACTTCCCTACCTCTGTGCCTCTGGAGTTACCTCAGCTGGCTATCTTCCTCAGTGAGGCTCAGTGCTCTTTCACTATTCTTTTCTTAGCCTCTTCCTTTGTACTTTTTCTCATACACATTGTTTCTAACATTTCTATGTTAGCTCTTATAGTTGCACTGCAGCGCATACATACCTTCATGTATTCCTTCATTCTCTGTGCTGGAGTCAGAACTGACTTGTAACTAATCCTTCACTGTGTTTCCAAGGTTGAAAGTCACGTGGGAGGAGATTGGCCACCTTTGCCCTTCAGAGTCACTGGTAGATTCGAACTCCCGGAGAGTTGAGGCCGTTGGGTGAGCTCCACTCTCTCTGGATTAGGGCACCAGTCAAATAAACGAATTTTAAATTATCCAGAGAAAACATGGATTCTGTTTCCTGTTGAGACTACTGGAAAATTAAAGTATATACATCTTGTTCAGGTTGGCAATTTACTATTGGAAAAATGCTATGCCAGATTGAATATCACATTGAGTAATGATTGGCAAAAATGAATCAAAACTGTTTATTCCCACCGTCTACTGTAATTGGTTAGGAAGAGGGTGTTGTACACATAACTAAAGTTTGTCCAATTTTTGTTAAATTTCCGGGTTTTCCTAGAATGATCAGGCCTATTCTGCTTTCCCATTGGTCCACCAGGAAGTAGGTAGTCTAGCTAATGGTGGTAGTGTCAGGGTTGTGTATTTTCTACAGCCTATTCAGTGTGTACACTGAACAGATAATTCTAGAAGCTGGACTATTTGAAGTGCAGACTATTTGGAATATCTGAAGAAGAAGTGGCCTCAGGCTTGGTGAAGACTCATGAGCAATCACAATTATGCAGATAGTACAAATCTGCTGAAAGTGGAAAGGGCATATATTCTTATCCTCAAAGGCTTGGAACTGTAGGAAGAGAGAAGAAAGAGAAGCACAAAATTCCCTACAATTGTCTTAAGGAAGATTAGCATCATTGTTGTTATATATAATTGTGTCACCTGTGACACATAGCAACATTAAGTATATTAGCTCTGAACCCTTCCCTGTCCTGAGCCGGTCTCACAAATTCTGACACACCAACCCACATTGTTCCAGTCACTGTATCAATCCATCTCAGGCAGGGTCTTCCTTTTCTGTGCTGTCCCTCCACCCTTCCAAGCATGATGTCCTTCTCAAGGATTTCATTTTATTTAGATCCACGATCATTACTCATGGAAGTTGCTTTGTTGTTATGTGCCATAGAGTGGTCTGTGATTCATAGCGACTCCAAGTACAACAGCTCTGAAGCCTGTGCTGTTCTGAGCCAGTCTCACTGACTCCAACACACCAGCTCTCATTACCCCAGCTACTGTATCAACTGAGGTTTTCCTCTCCTACGCTGTCCCTCCACCCCTCCAAGCACGATGTCCTTCTCCCAGGACTGGTCCCTCCTGGCTACAAGCCTAAAGTATGCCAGACAGAGTTTCAAAATCCTACCCTCCAAGGAGACACTTGGTTTCACCTTCTCAAAAACAGATCTATTTGCTTTCTTGGTGGTCCATGGTATGTTCAAGACTCTTTACCAGCATTACAACTAAAAGACATCAATTCTTCTTCTGTAATCCTTAGTCACTATCCAGCTCTCTGATGCACAGCAAGTAATTGATCATGGCCTGCATCAGAACAGAGCAAGAAAACACTACATGGTTCAAAACTGGAAAGGGTGTATGCAAAGAATGTGTCCTATCTCCATACCTTTTCAATATATATATATGTGGAGCAGATCATCTAGGAGCCTGGGCTCTATGAGGGGACATGTGGCATCACGACTAGAAGACTCATCAACAACATGTGTCATGCAGATGACACAGTGCTACTTGCTGAAACTGAAGAGGACCTGAAGCATTTGCTACAGAAGGCCAACAACTGTAGCCTTCAATATGGATTGAAGCTCAACATCAAGAAGACAAAGATTCTCCCCATTGGGTCAATTGACAGCATCATGATAGATGGCCAAGAGATTGAGATTGTATAACAGCTTCAGTTTGTTTGGTTCCATGACCAACACTCTTGATACCAGCAGCCAGGAAGTCAAAAGACAAATTGTAAATTGTATTGTGAAAGTCGGCTGACATACTTTGGGCATGTTGCAAGGAGTGACCAATCCTTGGAGAAGGACATCATGCTTACAAGGGATAGTGCAAGAGAGGAAGACTCTGGATGAGATGGATTGACTCAGTGACTAGGGTAATGGAAGGAGTGTCAGTGATGAAGAAGTTGCCCCAGGATAGAGCAGGGTTCAGGGCTGCTGAACGTAGGGTCTCTATGAGTCAAAAGCAACTCCAAGGCATATAACAACATCAACATGGCATGGATCAGACACTCTTAGTCTCTAGACTGACACTGTTGTTTTTCTGTGCTCTGGAGAAGTTCCTGACAGCAGATTTTCCCAGTAAAATTCATCTTTCGATTCCCTGACTGCTGGTGCCAAGAGTGTTGATTGTGGAGCCAAGCAAGCTGTAATTTTTAATAACCTCAATCTCTTCTTCCATCTATCATGGTGCTGCCAAAGGCCCAGTGGTGAGAATCTTTGTCTTCTTGATGTTGAGATTCAGTCCATAGGGAAGGCTTCAGTCCTTGACCTTCTGCAGCACAGTAGGGAGTGCATCAATCACCCATGGAAGTAGCAGTCAAGAAATCAAATGACATATTGATTTGGGTAAATCTATTGTCAAAAACCTCTTTAACATTCTAAAGGGCATGAATGTCAGTTTACAAACTAAGGCTAATCTGTTGTAACTTGAGCTTTTTCAAATGCCTCAGGTGCGTGTGAAAGTTGGAGAATGAATAAAAAAGACTGAAGGATAATTGATCCTTTTTGAATTGTGATGTTGGTGAGGTGTATTGAGTAAGCTACGAAGTGCCAAGAGATCCAACCAATTTGTCCCGATGAAATACAAGCAGAGTGTTCCTTAGAGCCAAGCATGATAAAGCTTTGTCTCACATATGTGGGCATTCGGAGGGGCTAGTCCTTGGAAAAAGGCATCATGCTTATAAAAGTATAGGATCATTGAAAGAAAGAACATTCAGTTAGATGGTTCGATACTGTAATTGCAACAATGAACTTGGGTATAGCAGAGATTGTGAGGATGGCTCATGATAGGACAAGTTTTCAATCTCTTGTTCACAAAATTGTTAGGAGTTGTACCTGATTTAATGGCACCTTCAACAATAACAACTGCTTCCTACAATTAAAATGTTCACACTCAACTACTAATCTAACAATGGGCAATTTGAACTTGCTTTGTGATGATGCAGAAGAAAGGTTTGGTGAACTGCTTCTCGAAATATTACAGCCAAGAAGTCCATGTGGAGCACTTCTACTCTACCCTGCATGATCTTGTCATGAATCAGAGATGTCTCATGGAATTGAGTTTGATTTAGATTTAATTTATTTTATGAAAATGAGGGAAGTTAGTATGAAACTCAGTGTGAATCAAGAAATGTGTGAAACACAATGTACATGAATGAAACACAATATATATGAATTTTGTATGTAAACCAATGTTGTTGTTGTTGTTATGTGCTGTTGAGTCGCTTGCGACTCATAGAGACACTATATACCGCATCCCTAAACTCTGCTCTGTCCTGTGCCAATTGCACTGTCTCTGACACTCCCATCCAGATTACCCCAGTCACTGAATCAATCCGTCTCATAGGGGGCTTCCCCTTCTGCACTGTCCTTCCATCCTACCAAGCATGATGTCCCTCTCCAAGGACTTGTCCCTCCTTGCAACATGTCCAAAGTATGTTAGAGAGCCTCAGAATCCTTGCCTCCAAGGAGCAGCCCGGTTTAACCCTTTCCAGGATGAATCTGTTTGTTTTCCTAGCAGTCCATGGTACTCTCAATACTCTTCTACAAAATTTTTAAAGGGGTGGGGGGGGGGAGTTAGCCTTAGAATAAGGCCAGCATGTGGGTAAGAGAACAGAGAATGATAGGAAAGCTTGGCTGGCTCCAAACCCATTGAGTTAATAAACCCTCATTCTAGTTTCTGTTGACTTTCCTATGATTTATATAATTAAGAGTCTGAACTGACATATTATTCATACAGAAACTAGATATTTTTATACATTTCTCTGCTAAAAATTGGTAGAAAATAAACCAGGAAGACAAAATTAACAAATAAGGACTTTTTCCCCCTTATCAGAGCCCCTTCAAGTATTTCCACGTGCTCAATTAAACTGTCTGTACCCCATGAGCTCATCGCACCACTGTGGGACTCTTTGTAGGGAACAAATGAAGCATGTCTTCGATCTTTCCCCACTGCAGATTCGTCTGTGACCTGATGTCATTGCTGGCACAGTTTTCTTGTAAACAAAAGCTCAGTCCTGGAGAGTATTTATGAGAGTCATTGCACAAGCTAAGACAAATGGTCTTGACCTATGAAAAAGCTCCAAAAAATGCTAATATTGCTGGAAAAAGAAAATTAAAGGCAGAAAAATAGTCTATGATGCTAAAAGATGATGAAGAGTAAACAAGACCTCAATATGTCTAGTCTGGAAGACAAATCTAAGAGATGCATGACAAGACACTCAAGGTCTTAGAAGTGGATTAACCAAGGCATTTCAGAGATGTCTGCATATGAGAAATTGTTCCAGGAATAAGACCATGCACCTAAAGAAATCCACCTATCATGAAGATCAAAGACTATCACCTAGATAGAGTAGGAATGACAAGTCAACAGAAAGAAAATAAATGTTCTCATACCTGGGCCAATTAGAAACATGACAAATACTTTTAAGGATTTCATTATACTTGAATGTCCAATCAACACTCATGGAAGTTGTTGCTGCTGCTACGTGCTGTAGAGTTGGCCATGACTCATGGTGAACAGCAGATCTGCACTCTGCCCTGTCTTGTACCATCCTCATCATCTTTGATATACTTGAGCCCATAGTTACAGTAACTGTGCAAATCCATCTTGTTGAGGGTCTTCCTCTCTTTTGCTGACCAGCTACCTTGTTGTTGTTGTTGATTGCCTTTGAGTCAAACATGATTCATAGTGACCCTATGAACAAAAGGTCTGAAGCCTCCCTACAACCATCAACTCTTTGGTTCATAGAGTTTCTGGAGGCAAGTTGTTTAGGAAGTGGATGCTGCCACTCCTGCTTCCAAACCCATCATAGAATGTTTTTGGTTGAGTAGTCTGCGATGAGCGACCCTAGGTACAGCAGCTCTGAACACTTCCCTGTCCTGAGCCAGTCTCATTAATTCTGACACACCACCCCCATCACCCCAGTTACTGTATCAGTCCATCTCATCTGGGAACTCCCTCTCCTGTGTTGTCCCTCCACCCTTCTAAGCATGATGTCCTCCAAGGATTGGTTTCTCCTGGCCATGTGTCCAAAGTGTATGAGCAGTCAATAAATAAAATGATGCATTGTGTTGGGAAATTTTTCTCTTTTTAAGGTGTTAAGAAGTAAAGATGTCACTTTGCAGATTAAGATGCACCTGACTCAATCCCAGCCCTTTTAATCACCTCTTATGCACGTGAAAGCTGGACAAAAAAAGGAGGTAAAGGAGGATTGATGCATTTGAATTATGGTGATGACAAAGAATAAATACACATGACTACAGCTGACAAAAATGAAAGAAGTTTAGCAGAACAATCCTTAAAGTTATGTGGAAAGATTTTTTTTTTATCAAAAATTTTGGTGTAGTCTGTAAGGAAGTGTGCTGCTAACTCAAAGACCTTTCCTCTCTAGTGGTTCGAATCCCCCAGTGGTGTTAAGGGAGAAATATGGGCAATCTCCTCCCATGGAATCAACAGAAACCCAGAAGAATGTCAGCTCTTCTTCAGTCCTGATTCAACAGCAAGGAGAGACTTTGGACATGTTATCAGTAGACACAGCTCTCCAAGGAAGACATCAGACTTGGTAACCTGGTCAGTGCAAAACAAGAATGTCAATGAGATGGATTGGCACAGTGACCGCCGCAATGACCACCAACATTCTTACAATTGTGAGGATGGTGCAGGACATGGTCAATCTGCTGGGTTGACATGAGGCTGAATTGACTCAATGGCATATTACAAGAAACCAAGTCAACAACAAGGTGACAGAAGCATTTTAGTGTGGTTATACAATTTTGAACAAAGAGGGAATAGAGAATTAAGAACTAAAAAAGG
>NW_006399774.1:3950434-3961241 GCF_000299155.1 Elephantulus edwardii | reverse complement strand
AAGGAAAAGAAAGGAAAGGAAAGAAAGGGAAATATTTTTATACTACATTGCTTTACATAGAAATGTCAGAGTGGATGGTTTGTTGCTGATTAGGCTATAGGGAATATTTAGTCAGAATTTCAAAATGTGTAGTAAGATAAGTACATTGTTTTTGTTTGAGTTGCTGTGACTCATAGTGACCTGATGTACAACAGCTCCTGAGCCAGTCTCACCCCTACCCCAACACACCTAATTCCACTCACCCAGTTGTCATGTCATTCTATCTCATTCAGGATCTTTCTCTCCTGCGTTGTCCTTCTCCAAGGACTGGCTCCTCCTGACCATGTGCCCAAAGTATGTGAGAAGGAGCTTGTTATGTTGTTATGTATTGTCAAGTCACTTGTGACTCATAGTGACCCTGTGTACAACAGCTCTGAACCCTGCTCTATCCTGATTCAAGTTTATTGTCTCTGTCACACCAATCCCCATTACCCCATCACTGTGTCAATCCATCTCATCCAGGTTCTTCCTTTCTTGTACTGTCCCTCCACCTTCCCAAGCATGATATCCCTCTCCAAAGACTGGGTCCTCTTTGCAAAATGCCCAAAATGTGTCAGATGAAGCTTCAGAATCCTTGTCTCCAAGGAGTAGCCTGGTTTCACCCTCTCCAGGGTGAAACCTGTTTGTTGTTCTTGCAGTCCACGGTATATTCAAAACTCTTCTCCAGCACCACAGCTCAAAGGCATAATTCTCCTTCTAGTATCGCTAGTCATTACTTGCATAAGCAAATCACTGCAAAGACCATGACCTGGATCAGGTGCCTTTTAGCCTCCAGACTGACATCGTTGCTCTTCAGAACTTTGGCGTTGTCCTTGACAGCAGACTTTCCCAATGCAAGTAATCTTTTGATTTCCTGGCTCTTGATACCAAGAGTTGACTGTGGGGCCAAGCAATCTCAATTTCTTCATCATCTATCATGATGCTGCCAATCAGCCCAGGGATGAGAATCTTTATTTTCTTGATTTAGAGTTTCAAAATTAGTTATCAAATTAATTAATCTATTCAAGTGAGCTCTGTTGGAGCTTGAGTGATATCCCAGAGTCATGTGGTTTAAATCCACTAGCTGCTTCATTGAAGAGGGATGGACTACCTCCTCCCATGTGATTTGTCATTTCTGATAACCTGCTGAAGGCTTGGCTATGTGTCAGTTCTGACTCAACGGCACTGATAACAACATTCAATGAGTATTTACTGTTGTTATTCTTAGATGTTGTTAAGTATGACTCTTAGCAAGCCAATGAACAACAGATCTGAACCTTGTCCTATCCTGTGTCATTTGTCACAATCTCTGACATACTTGAGCCCTTTGCTGCAAACACTGTGTCCATCCACCTGCTTGAAGGTCTTCCTCCCTTTCACTGTCCCTTCACCTTTCCAAGCATGATGCTCCTCTCCAAAGAATAGTCTCTCCTAGCAACATACTCAAAGTATGTAAGATGAAGCTTTATCATCTTTGCTTCCAAGAAGCACTCTGGTTGAACCTCCTCCAAGACATATTTGTTTGTTCTTTTGGAAGTTCATGAGATACTCATTACTTTTATCCAGCACCACAGTTCAAAATCATTAGTTATTTTTGTGCCATCCTTATTCTTTGTTCAGCTCTCAGCAGAATAGCAATTGATTGTAAAGTCTATGGTCTGAAAAAGGTGTGCCTTATTTTTGAAGATAACATTATTTCTCCTCAGTAATTTGGCAAGGTGCCTGACTGAAGACTTGCCCAGTGCAAATTGTTTCCTGATCACCTGACTGCTGGTACAAAGGGTATTGATTGTGGATCCAAGTGAGAGGATGTTGACAATTTCAATCTTTTTGTCATCTGTCATGTTGTTGCCTATAGATCCAGTGGGGATCATTTTTTGGGGGGTAATTGATAGTTTAATAAAATTTTACAGAAACCTTGGATTTCTGTTCATTCGTTGTTGCACATTTGCCTCATTTTCCTCCCTACCCCCACCCTAGCTCATTTTTATCTTTAAAAATATTCTTTCATTTTTGCACAATTTCCTCTCCCTTTTCTCCCTGCTCTCCCCTCACTCCCCACCAGTCCACTTTGCTATGTATCTCTTATTCAGGACTGTTGTCATGCAAATAATAACTAATCATATAAGAACTGTTTAAGTTCTTTCCCTCATCTGTTTTAATGCAGTGTTCATTATTTGTCTCCTCTTTTCTTAGTTTCCCCAAATGCCCATGTCAGTCCTGTTTTATAACAGTGGCATTATTATGCAGTATTTGTACTTTTGTGATTGAGATATTTCACTCAGCATTATGTCATTTAGGGTCACCAATTTTGTATAATGTTTTATGAGTTCCTTGTTTTTCAGTGCTATATAGTATTCCATTGTGTGAATAGACCATATCTTCTCTATCCATTCATTTGTTGATAGGAACTTGGGTTGTTTCCAACTCTCTGCTATTGTGAACACAACAATAAACATGAATGTGCATGCATCTGTTTCGGTGGCAATTCTGGTTTCTTTAAAGTATATTCCCAGTATTGCAATCGCTAGGTCAAATAGTATTTCTATTTCCAACTTTTGGAGAAACTGCAATACTGCCTTCCAAAGTAGTTGCACACTCCCATCAACAGTGAATAAAGGTTCTAATTTCTCCACAACTTTGCCAGCATCTTTGCTACTGTTATTGGGGTGAGATGATATATCATAGTTGTTTTGAAGAATTTTTGCTTTCTTGACATTGAGAAAGAATCCACATTGAAGGCTTCAGTCTTTGATCTTCTGCAGCAAGTGTTTCAAGTCCTCCTCACGTTCAGCAAGTAAGATGGTGTCATCTGCCCAGTGGTGAGAATCTTCGTTTTCTTGAGGTTGAGCTTCAAAATTAATTATCAAATGAATTAATCTATTCAAGTGAGCTCTGGTGGCCTGGTGGTAAGGAGCTGCACTGCTATCCAAGAAGCATGTATTTTGAATCCACCAGTTGCTCTATTGGAGAGCTGGTTTCACTCTCTCTTGGATGAACCTGTTTGTTATCCTGGCAGTCCATGGTATATTCAAGACTTTTCTCCAGAACCACAGCTCAAAGGCATCAGTTCTCCTTCTATCATGCATAGTCATTGTCCTGGTTTCTGATGCATAGCAAGTAATTGGGAAGACTATGACCACCTGGATTAGATACACCTTAGTCTCTAGACTGCCATTGTTGCTTTTCAGTACTCTGGAGAGATCCCTGACAGCAGACTTTCCCAACACAATTCATCTCTTAATTTCCTGACTGATGGTACCAAGAGTGTTGTTGAGTTTTTCTCTAATCCTGATCCCACAGTCTTTTTCACATGGTCCAGCTTCTAGAGTACTTGGATCAGCATACAGATTGAATAGGTATGGAGAAAGGATGCAACCCTGATATACACCTTTCTTAATTTTAAACTATGTATCTTAATTTTAAACCATATAGTGTTCCTTTGTTCTGTTTGCACAGAAGTGTCTTGGTTAAGGTACAGGTTTTACATGAGCACAACTAAGCACTCTGAGATCCCCATTCTTCTCAATGTTAGCCATAACTTGTTGTGATCCACACAGACAAATACTTTTGCATAACAAGTAGACCTTATTCTGGTATTTTTTTTTCCTTCAGCCAGGATCCATCTGATATCAGCAGTAGTATCCCAGGTGACATGGCCTCTTCTAAATCCACCTTGAACTTCTGGTAGTTTTTATGCACTGTGCTAGCTGGTTTTGAATGATCTTCAACAGTATTTTGCTTACATGTTTTATTAATGATATTATTCTATAGTTAACACATCGTGTTGGATCACCTTTCTTGGGATTGGTAAAAAATACAGATCTTTCTAGTCAATTTGCCAGACAGTTGTTCTCCAAATTTCCTGGCATAGACTAGTGGTGAGCTTATGGGTCCCTTTTAAATGTCTGGTTTTAGTTGCAAGAATAAAAGAGTAAATAGATATAACATTGAGCATACACTGCAGTGGAGTGGACATAAAATAAACTAGAGAAGAAAAGTCTATAGCTTGTTAAAAGTATATAGCACATCAACACTTATGTTGGAAAGGAAGAGAAGTGATGCAAGAAGAGGGTTAAAAAGTTCAAGACAGAGCAAGGGCTGTTTTCACATCTCAGTGAAGGGACAAAGCTTCACCTAGAAGATGGAGTTGGAGAACAGACCTGGAAAAATTGGAGAATGGATACTTCTCAGAAATGACTTCCTAATTGGAAGGAAAGGCACATGGAAAGGTTGCAAGGCAAGAGAGAAGAGCACGCCTGCTGACTTCAGGAACACCAGGGCTGTGTGACTGCAATGAATGAGGGTGAGATTGTGGCTGAGGCAACGTAACTAATGGAGAACTGAAAAAGGAAACAACACAAAACCCTCAAAGCCCTGTGGCTGGAGAGCAGGTTTTAACACTTAGCAATTGTGTGGGACAGAGTAGAACTGGCCCATAAAGTTTCCATGGGTGTAAATCTTGATGGAATTAGACTGCTACATCTCTCTCCCAAAGAGCGGCTGGGGGAATCAAACTGCCAACCTTCCCATTAGCAGTCAGG
The DNA here is from genome assembly GCF_000299155.1 of Elephantulus edwardii. NCBI lineage: Eukaryota > Metazoa > Chordata > Mammalia > Macroscelidea > Macroscelididae > Elephantulus > Elephantulus edwardii. The sequence goes on along the minus strand of NW_006399774.1, from coordinate 3,956,679 downwards.
TGTTTAACAACTGTATCACCAGGACTCCTTCAAGAGGGAAAGCCAAACCCACATTTTAAAGTAAAGTCTGGCTCATGGTGACCGTCCATTGGGTCTGAGGCTGTAATTCTTTGCAGAAGGAGACTGTTCATCTCTCCTGCATGGATTAAGTGGTGGATTCAAACTTGTGGGTTAAGTAGTGGATTCAAACTTGTTTACTTGGTTAGCAGTCTGGGGCATTATGCACATTTGCAAGCTGTGAACATAAACAATTATTCAAGGGCTTCAGTTGAAGATAAAGAGAGCTTTTTTTTGTACTGTGGTGTGTGTGTGTGAGAGAAAGGGAGAGGGAGAGGGAGAGAGAGAGAGAGACAGAAAGAAATGAGCAAGAAAATCAACTAGTAGAGAAGAAATAAAATTGATGGCATTTTTGATCCTGGGAATAAAGGGAAATATTGTTTGTGAAAATGGATGGATACAGTACCCCATAAAAGTAGAAAAATTGGCATAGTTAGGAGGTTTAAGAATTCATTCAGAGAAATAAAAGGCACGTTTAATTTCTGTGGACACTCATGCTGTTAGTCTGTTGATGTGGTTGAGAAAATATGGAAATTCTCCTTATCAATCAAAATGTGCAGGGCAAATGGGAAGAAAGTTAGCAGCAGAGAAACTGCATGTTTGTGGATCTTCTGGAATTTTTAGGACATGAAAGAGTATGAATTTTTGCCTAGGAAAATGGGAAAGTGAATTGATTAGGGAAATGCAAGTTTCTGCCAGCAACATTCAGGGCAGTTAAACGAGTGATTGTGGAGGTAAAGAGCAGTTAGAGGGTTGAGATTTTCCTCAGCCTTGTTCAACAATGTGGGGCCAGGCACACAGCAAGGAGAGTTACAAGGGATGTGGCTTAGGAAGACACCGTGGTGGCATCGCGGTAAACACATTCAGCTGCCAGCCAAATCAAAGAGTGATGTTCACAATTGAAATGGTCATAGCCAAATAATTACTCTTCCTGATAATGACAAGGCCAAGTGTGTGTGCATTCCTGCTGGTAAAGGGGAGATCAGAATTAGCTGAATAGAGTAGCTGCTAAAGGAACCAAGATTAGGAAATGACAAGAAAATTATACCTGGGAGTTAATGGTGTCACCTTAATGCTAATTTTAGCAGTAATGCTAAAAAAAAAAAAGAGTCTTAAAATCTCCACTTTAAAAATCTTCAACACTAACAGGTTCAAAGTCATTACCTAACTTGGAAGAGACTGGAGAGCACTCTGCTGAGTGAACTAAGTCAGTCCCACAATAATAAATATTGTATAAAACCATTATTGTAGAATGAGTATACGGATCCAGGAGGGGTGGGAGAGGCTGGAAGCAGAGGGATGTGGATGTACAGGGGGAGGAGGGTATTAATCATTGGGTTGTACAATTTGATGGAGAGGGTGAGGGAAATTGAAAGAATGTGTTTGAATTTGTATTTGAGTTTTGTCAATAAATTAGTTGTTGTAAAAAAAAAAAAAAACCAACACAAAAACAAAAGCAAAACCAAAAACCTTTCACTCTTCCAAAGTGAAATTCTGTGAGTTTTAATTCAAATCAACGTTTTCATCTTCCTGTTCACTCTGAGTCTGTACTCATCCTGGATCCAGTAAAGTAGTTCTCATTTTCAACCTTTGCTGTGTATCTCAGGAGCTATAAATCTAGGGGTTACATTTCACAGGCTCATTTGCGCTTGGGTTTGAATGCAATATGCGTTTTACTTTCCTAACACTCTCACATGAGCTTTGTCAGGAAAGGGGAGATCCAGGGAAGTTCTGCTTCCAGCAGGGGCTGGCTGAAGGCCATCATATTCCAGTACCAGGCCTGACCTCAGACATGGTGCTACGGAATGCTGCTGGCCTCATCTTGACCTCTTGGTGGCAGCAGCAACTTACTGAGTTATGGATGGCACCTGTCATGGTGCTACCTGGACCTTACAGACAGCCACCATCTTCTCAATCACATGCTACACATCAGAGAGCTGGACAATGAATAAGGATGACAGAAGAAGAATTGATGCCTTTGGTTGTGGTGCTGGAGAAGAGTGCTGAATATCCCATGGACTGTGAAAAGAATGAACGGGCATGTATTGGGCAAAGTGCAGCCAGAGTGTTCGTTGGAGGCAAAGGTGGTGAAGCTTTGTCTCTTATAATTTGAACATGTTGCTAGATGAAACTATTTCTTAGAAAAGGACATCATACTTGAAAGGACTAGCAAAAGACAGAAGACCCTCAATGAGTTCAATTGACACAATGACTTCAGCAATCAGTTCTAGTAGCAGCATATGACAAATGTTGATGAGATTGTTGAAGAGACTGGAACCCTTATTTGCTGTTGGTGGGACTGTAAAATGGTTCAAACACTATGGAAGGTGGATTGGCACGTTCTCAAAAAGTTGGAAATATAAATACCATTGGACCTAGCAATTGTTACAGCTGGGAATATACCCCAAAGAAACCAGAATCCCCATCCAAACAGATGTATGCTGTGTTATTCACAATAGCAAAGAGGTGGAAACAACCCAAGTGCCCACCAACAAATGAATGGATAGAAAAACCAGGGTATAGTTACACAAAGGAATACTATGTAGCACTGAAAAATAATGCACTCATAAATCATTACACCAGGTGGGTGATCCTATGGACATTATGCTGAGTGAAATGTCTCAGTCTCAAAAGGATGAAATACTACATCGCACCACTTATAGAGCAGGATCAACATGGAAGTTGGGAGGAGAATAGGAGAAGAGTGCATAGATAATGAACATTGTATTGAAACAGATGAGGGAGAGAATTGTTTCAAAAGAATATATGATTATGTGTTATATGTAAGACAATGACCCAGAATAAGAGGTGCCTTGCAAAGAGGACTGGAAAAGGGGAGGGAAGGGAGGTAAGAGAAGAAATTGTGCAACAATGAGTGAATAGTTTTTTAAAAAAAGAAAGTGAAGGGGGAGGGGAAAGGGAAACAGAGGCAGGAAAATATGCAGGAATGAATGAACAAATGAATGAATGAATGAATGAATGAAAATCTGACTTGTCTGTAAACTTTTGTTAAAATCACAATTTAAAAAAAATTTAAAAAAACAGGAAAAAATACCACCAACAAAAAAACCTTTAAGGACCTAATTCCTTATACTCAATGTTGGATTTGTTTACATTGTTCTCCAGTATATCTTTACTGTACAATATTTCACATCATGAGTCTTTTGGCTTTTAAAGATGGAGGTCTTGATCCCTCTGAGCCCTGAAATTAAGGACATATTGAAGCAAGACTTGGGGAGACCATGTTGGCCGCTGCTAGGGAGTCTTTGGTAGGAACGCGGACTGCCAGGACTCTGAGAGGTGTTTGGTGGCTTCTTCTAACTACATTGGAAACCAGAAAGAAGAGACCAGTTATGTTATAGAAAGGAGATGGTGCTATGATGCATGTGAATAAGACTTTATGAAACATGAGAAAGTATGGAGATAAAGAAAATGAGAAAGACCAGCTTTGTGTTCGTGAAGAAATAATTCTATAGCAGTTCATACTTAGTCTGTGATTTTAGGTCCTAAATATAATGTTAGGTCCTAAAATTATATTTTGCTTCTTGTAAGTACTGATATCTTAGCCCAATTGGGCTATTAAAAAGCAAAATTTCATTTTTAGTTATCAATTTCTTAAACATCTGTAATAACAATAACAATGATTACAGAAGGAATAATGAATGAATTACATTTATTGTTTGAATAATCATTTTGATTTGGAAAGTGTCCTAGATCACAGATGGTTTTATCAGGAAGAACCAATTCCTGGAGAGGGACAGTATGCTTGGCAAAATTGAAGGTTAGGGAAAAAGAAGAAGACTCACAATGGATTGGTAGATGGGAAGGGATTGACACAGTGGCTACAAAAATGGGCTCACACATAGCAATGACCATGAGAACAGTACAAAACTGCATAGGATTTCATTCTGATCAACATAAGGTCACAGTAAGTCAACACAAACTTGATGGCATCTAGCAGCAACAATTGTTGTTATGTACTGTCGAGTCACTCATAGAGACTCATATAGAGACCCTATGACTACATTCAGACAACAGCTCTGAACCCTGCTCTATCCTGTGCTAACACTCTTGTCTCTGACACACCTACCCCCACCACCCCAATGACTGAGTCAATCCATCTCATCAAGGGTCATCTTCTTTTGCTCTGTACCTCTACCCTTTTGATGTTTGATGTCCCTCTCCAAGGACTGGTCCTTCCTTGCAACATGCCCAAAGCATGTCAGATGAAGCATCAGAATCCTTGTTTCCAAGGAGCAGCTTGGTTTCATCCTCTCTAGGACAAACCTGTTTGTTCTCCTGGCAGTCCATGGATTATTGAATACTCCTCTCCAGCACCACAGCTTAAAGGCGTCGATTCTCCTTCTATCATCCTTAGTCATTGTCCAGATTTCTGACACATAGAAAGTAATTTCAAAGACTATGGCCTGGATCAGGTGGCACCTTGGTCTCCACTAACATTGTTGTTCTTCAGTACTCAGGAGAGGTCCCTGACAGCAGATTTTTCCAATTCAATTCATCTTTTAATTTCCTGGCTACTGGTACCAAGAGTGCTTATTTTGGAGCCACGCAAACTAAAACTATTAACAATCTCAATCTCTTCACTGTCTATCATGATGATGCCAATTGGCCCAGTCGTGAGAATCTGTTTTCTTGATGTTGAGCTTCAGTCCATATTGAAAGCTGCAGTCCTTGACCTTCTGCAGCTAGCACTTCAGATCCTCAGTTTCAGCAAGCAGAGTTATGTCATCTGCATAAAATAGTTTGTTGATAAATTATCTTCCAATTCTGATGCCACACTCCTCCTCTTAAAGCAACACCTCCCAGATGATCTGAAAAGATATGGAGATAGGACACATCCCTGGTGTACACACCTCTTGATTTTGACCCATGCAGGGTTTCCTTGCATTGTTTAGACAAGTGAATTAATATACATTGAGATGTGTGAAATCTGCACTTGTAATAAGTCTAATCACTGGCTAAAAAATCATGCAGGAAATTACTGATGGGGTCAAGTCTCATACGTAGGCCTTTTTTACTCTACAACCCAAGATTTTAACCATTGTATTACTCTGATTCCTTTGTGTATACATGGCTTTATGTCCTATTTATTGTATATATGTTGAGAGAAACTGAGCCTCTCAATTCCACCCACCATCTTTCTTCTAATTTGTCTAAGAAAGAGAAATGCTATTATCTTTCTAAAGAATTACTTCCGTAAATCCATACATGGTTTTCCTTAGTAATTTTGGCTCCAATTCTAATACTTTTTCCATATTATAGGCAAAATCATAGCTAGTGAGTTTTCCATAATATAGCCCTTACCCAAAAAAGATCAAAGATGACGGTCTTCAATACTGGTTATATCTCAAATCAAGAAAACAAAATCCTCCAAGCTGGGCCAACATGCAACATAATATATTGAGAAAAGATTGTCATTGTCAATGATTTACTTTTACTTGGATCCACAATCAATATCCAGGTAAATAGCAATGTCAAAAGACGTGTTGTGTTCAGAAAATCTGTTATGAAGGAACTCTCCAAAGTGCTGAAGTGCAAAGATGTCAGTTTAAAGACTAAGGTGTATCTAACTTAAGAGATGATCTTTTCAATTACTTCATATAGACCTGAGAGTTGAACAAAGAATAAAGATGACAGAAGAACAATTGATGCCTTTGAGTTGTTGTGTTGTTATTCAATATCCCACCGGCTGCCAAAAGAAGTAACAAATCTGTCTTGCAAGAAGAACAACCAGGATGCTCCTTGGAGTCAAGAATGGTAAAATTTGTCTCACATAATGTGGACATAGGTCAGGAGGGACCAGTCCTTGGAAAGAACATAATTTTGGGAAAGATGGAAGGAAGATAAAGGAAAAACTCCAACAAGATGGAATGATAGAGTGACTGTAACAATGTACAGAGTATATTAGAAATTTTTTATTAGAAATTGATCTTTTTGTTTATTATTAATTTCAATGAAAATTTATAGAGACTTTGGGTTTCTATTCATTCATTGTTGCACTTTTCTCCCCTTCCCCCTACTACACTACCCTCTTGTAAAAGTAAAAGAAACATTCTTTCATTGTTTTACAATCCCTCCCCCAGGTCCACTCCACTATGCAGCCTTTGCTCTGGACTCCTGTCATGACAAAAATACCTAGTCACATATCCCTTTTAAACAGTTTTCTC
>NW_006399774.1:3946965-3949839 GCF_000299155.1 Elephantulus edwardii | reverse complement strand
AGAGCTAGGGATTTTGAACATTTCTTCATTTGCTTGTTAGCCATCTGAATGTCTTCTTTGGTGAAGTGTCTGTTCATATCCTGTGCCCATTTTTTATTGGATTATTTACCTTTATCTTGTTGTGGTACTCAAGTATTTTATAAATTCTGGATATAAGTCCCTTATCTCATATGTCATTACCAAATACTTTTCTCCGCAGTTTGTGGCTTCCCTTTTTACCCTGTTGGAGAAGTTTTTGGATGTGCATAGGGATTAGAGTCTTAGAAGATCCCATTCATCTATTTTATCTTCTCCTGGTTGTAGCATAGTAGAAATCTTGAGGCTGGCACAAGCTAGGGCAAGGTTCAGATCTGCTGGTCATGGGGTTGCTATGAGCCATAGGTGACGCAATGGCACCTAACAACAATAAACCAAAAAGATGAAACCTGTTGCCATGGACTCAATCCCACTTACATAAATGATCCAATGAGTTACAGAGTAGAATTGATATTCACAGAATTTTCTGCTTGTAATCTTGTGCTGAAACATTGAAACTGTCAACAGCTTCATCTTGCTTGGATTCACAATTAACACTCTTGGTATGAGCAGTCAGGAAATAAGGAGACACATTGCACTGGGAAAACCTGCAGTTAGGAACCTTTCCAAATTATTGAGGAGTAGTGATGTCAGGTTGAGGACTAAGGTGCATCTGATTCAGACCACAGTCTTTCTGATTACTAGCTATGCATCCAAGACCTGGACAGTGAATAAGGATGACAGAAAAATAATCGATGGCTTTGAGCTGTGGTGTTGGAGAGGAGCACGGAACATCCCATGGAGGGCTAAGAGAAGGAATAGATATGTCTTGGAGAGGGTGCAGCCAGAGTGCCCTTTGGAGGCAAAAATGATGAGGTTTTGCCTCACATACTTTGGACATATTGCTAGGAGGTGCTTAGAGAGGGACATGATATTGGGAAGGGTGGAGGATTGGCAAAGGACAGAGGAAGACTGCATGGATTGATATGGTGACTGCTGCAATGGGTTCTTGTGTGTCAGGAAGCAAGAGGATGGCATAGGACGGAGGACGGGACTAGGTTCAGATCTTTTGTTCATAGAGTCACTATGAGTTGTACTTGACTCAATGGCCCCTAACAACAACAAAATCTTGTACTACCAACCCAAAGGCACATTGTTCAAAACCACCTGGAACTCCACTGGAGAAAGTGTGTTTTAAAGTTTCATAAAACCAGCTGGCAGGGCAGCTAGGAGATGATTCCTACTTGATGGCACATGACAATGACAAAAATCTTTATAGAAAAAAATCTCAGGCCTTTTGCTGATGAGCTACTTGGTGAGCTTCCACCACCAACTTTATGTTAGTGGACAAGTGCAAGCCATTTGTGCCACCCTGGCACTTAAGTGGTAGGTGCTAAAAAAAAAAAAGTGAATAATCAGAGCAACCAACCCTATTCCCTCAAGCACGTAGAACGAAAGACCCTTTCCAAAGCTCCCAATAGATGGTCTGCAGAGGAGGACGAAGTTCTGCTATGCGTTCAACAGAGGAGGCAAATCATTTCTGCATATCCGCTCTCTGTGCCAGTCAATGTGGGTCTGTGAACAAAGACTTGATCTAGTAAAGGATTCTTCAGATTGACTTTTAGATTCTCTCTCTACCTCATCTTCCAGAGTTAAACCAAACCCATCACCCTTGAGTCAATTCTGTCTCCTAGAAACCTATGCTGTTGTTGTTAGTGGTCATCCAGCAGTTAGGCTCTGACAATATGCCCAAAGCATTTGAGGCAAAATTTCATGACCCTTGCCTCTAAAGAGGACCCTGGTTGCACTTCCTCCATGATAGCTGTTTGTCTTTTTAGCAGTTGTTGGAAGCAGCACAATTCAAAGGCATCAATTATTCTTTGGTCTTCGTTATTCATTGTCTAACTTTGAGATGCTAGAAAACAATTGAAAATATCATGCCTTGGATTCGGTGCACTTTCATTTTTTAAAGGGATATCTTTGCATTTTAGTACTTGAATAGAGGTTTTTGATAGCTGAATTCTCCCCTGTGGACATTGACTGTGGACCCCAAATAAAAAGAAATCCTTGACAATTTCCCTCTCTGTCTAGTGGGGTAATTACACAGTGTGTAGGGAATTGAGCTGTTAGCTCACAGGCCATGTCTCTCAGGTGGGTCAAATACATCAACATCTCCTCAGAAGAAAAGTGGGAAATCTCCCTCCATGTGATTTACAGTCTTGGAAACCTGCTGGATAGTCAGGTATAAATCAGTTCCAATATCATGACAATGAGTTCGAGGGTGTTGTTTGTTTGTTTGTTTGTTTGTTTGGTTTTTAGGTTGTCTATTGATCCAGTGGTGAGAATTTTTGTTTTCTTGAGGTTGGAATGTAAATCCATCTTGACAGCTGCAGTCTTTGATTATCTTTTCTAAGTGTTTCAAGTCTTTTTCATTTTCTGCAAGCAAGGCTGTGTCATTTGCATAACACAGATTGTTGATGAGTCTTCTTCCTTTCCTGATGCCACATTCTTTTTTATATAATCCAGCTTCTTGAGTGATCTGCTTGGTGTACAGAATGATTAGAAATGGACAAATGATACAACCTTTCTTGATTTTAGAATAAGCTCGGTTCCCTTGTTCAGGTTGGGCCATCGCTTCTTGATCTGTGGATTGCTGTTGTTGTTAGGTGCCTTCCAGGCTACTATGACTCTATGAACAACGGGTTTGAGCCTTGGCCTATCCTGAACCATCCTCATGATTGGAGTATTCTCGAACCCATTGTGGTAGCCGCTGAAACAATTCATCTCACTGACAGTTTTCCTTTCTTTCCCCAACTCTCTACTTTTCTCCCTATGACATCTCTCTCCAAGGACTGGATT
>NW_006399774.1:3933435-3946782 GCF_000299155.1 Elephantulus edwardii | reverse complement strand
AGAAGAAAAGAAAAAGAAAAATTTTCCAAAGTGAGACTGAGCTTCACCAAGCTTGCATCTAAGGAGTATTCTGTTTTACTTCCTTTCAGACAGATTTGTTTGTTCTTTAATCATGGATGAGATATTCAGTACCCTTTGCCAACACCACAATTTAAGGGCATAGATTCTTCTATCATCCTTATTCATTGTTCAGCTTTCAGATGCAGAGGAAGCAAATACTACGATGGCTTGGATCAGATACACCTAAGTCTTTACACAGATATCCTTGTTCTCTAGACCTTTGGAGAGGTCCTTGACATATTTACCCAATGAGAAAGTCTTCACATAACCTATTGATAGATTTTACACAGGGGTAATTAAGTGCTCTGAGATTCTCATTCTCCTCAAAGTTTTCCAGAATTTGTTATGTTCCACATAGTGAGGTGCCATTGCATAGTCAGTAAAACACAAATGAACTTATTTCTGGTATTCTTTGCTGACATTATTAACGATATCCTTCATACTGTGGCCTCTTCCGCATCCTGGAGATGCAGTCTGGATTTCTGAAATTCCCTATTGATGATCCAGCCATTTTTTTAAATGATCCTCAGCAAAAGACTACTTGCACTCGGTATTAATGATCTTGTTTAATCATTTCCATATTCTGTTGAATCATCTTTTCATTTACTTTTTTAAAATTGCGATTTCAGCAAAGTTTTACAGAAAGATTGAGTTTTCATTTACTCATGGTGGTACATTTTCCTCTGTCCCCCAGTGAATCTTTTTTTTTAAATTTTTTTTTAAATTTTATTTTTCAGTAGCTGTCTTCCAAATTTCTTGGCATAAGATAGTGAGCACTCTAGGGCTTGATCTTCTTGTTGAAACATATCAATTAATATTCCATTTTTCCCTGGGACCTAATTTTTTTTTTGCAAATTATCTTCCATGTGACTTGTACTTCTTCCTTCAGTACCATTGGTTCTTAATGATATACTACTTCCTAAGATAGTTCAATGTTGACCAATTACTTTTACTGTAGTGTCTCTGTATATTCCTTTTCTCTTCATTAGAGGCTTCCTGGATTTTTCAATAGTTAGCAACATTTTTGCAAAAGTTGATGCAATATCCTTCCTTTTTCAGACCTAAGATAAAACATTTGCTTCAACCAATTGTGTATGCATATATTTTCTACTTTGTAACTGTATGATAAACATAGTAGCAATCATGTTTCTAACATTCTCTACTTTCAGCCAATATCTTTCTGACATCAGCAATAATGTTCTCCTTCCAAGGCCTCTTTTGAACCTAGTTTGACTTTGTAGCAGTTCTTTGTTGACATATTGTTTCATTTGATTTTAAATATGGTTCAGCAAGATTTTATTCATGTGTATTATTAAAGATATAGTTTCATAAGTTCCACGGTCTATAGGATCCTCTTCTTCTAGAATGAGAACAAGTACAGATCTGTTACGGTCCAGAAAAGCCCATGGGATCATGCAAACCATTCAGGGGTTGCTAATTCTGTAATCTTCACAGAGGCAGATTGCTGTAACTTCCTCTCACAATGTGACTGGTGTTTTCAAACCACAGATATCTGGTTAACAGCAGAGTGCTTGACCTCTGTGCCACCAGGCCTCTTTTTCCTCTAAAACAGAGGGAGTAAACCAGTTATGTGAAGGAAGAAGTGAAGAGGGGACATGGAAACCCATCCTCCCATTCTCGGTGAAAGCCCGGGGAATGTGGATTCCAATTTGGAGTCCTGTACTCATGTAGGGTGTTAAACTGGAATAAGGAGGTTCTTGTGGGTTACCTCAACAAGGATCTCTGGATATTTGTGATGGGTATGGGCAGATGGAGGGATCCCCAAAAGATCCTCCTCCAGGCCCAACACCTTGATGTATCAGCTTCTGAAATTAAAGATTCATCCTTTGTCCCTTTAAAGTTGCAAATCCATCAATAGGATGGGTTTACTCCATCTATTTCAAATGTTGTCTTGATGGGATGAAGAATGAAGGGAATTTGAAGCAAAAGGGGCCCTGGGTAATGAAAATCTGGCAGCGGGTGTAGGAAATTCACCCCCTTTTAAATGTCCAAGATTTGTCTTTCCACTCAGCCAATTTAGAGAATAGAAACATGTCTTGCTCACACTGAAAATTCAACAGCGTGATTATTAAGAGTCTTACCACAGAGACTGCAGAATGATTGTGGCCGCAGTCCTCTTTGTTGGACTTGAGTTTCATTGTTAGACAAGAGAGACTGTGTTTGACTTTGCTTGGAAACCGTAAATCCACAACAAAGTCCAGTCTCCCTAACGCTTCCAGGCAACAAGGGCCAGGATTTCAAGACTCAGGGGCTCCCCCAAAGGGCAGCACACACAGCACACCTGAAGAGCCTCAAGGTGGTTCCAGGACATTGTTACACACACACACACACACACACACACACACACACGCGCGCGCGCGCGCGCGCGCGATGGATGAGATGACATTAAGCTGCCTCTTGTCTTCTCCAGAAATCTAAGCCTGGTAAAAAACAGCCACAAAACCCTCTAATACCTTGTTAGTCTCCTTATAGAGAAATGAAATTGCTCGCTACTGATTTCCACAGCCAAAAGCCAGCTGTTAGGATCTTTCTGGAAGTTGATTAAAAAGGGGCTGGAAGGGTGTCTTCCCCCAGCAGCAGCATCACTTCCTTCCTTGGACCTCAGGGAACCTCCCCAGCCTTTGAGGACAGCCTCTGCGCAGAGCGGTTCCCAGGCAGTGAACACCCAGGGCAAAAGTTCGCGGCTGGTCAGCGCATCTCCTCCCTGGCCGGAGGCAGAAGGTTCCCTGCTCTCGGACCTTCCTTCCCTCCTCAACTCCGGGAAAGGCTGGCCCAGAGGGTGGGTCACAGAGTGACTCTGCCGGGACAGAGACATTACAGGAGGAGCAGAGACGCGGCGCCTTGCAAAGAGGTAAGGGACCCGGCTACGGTGTTGTCTCATCCCTGCCCTGGGCTTCAGGGACCCGCGCATCTCCGCAAGAGGGGGTGTGGCGAAGGCAATGGTGCCGGTGTGGACGCTGACCAGGGGTGACCTTGCTCTGGGGCTGGTCCCAGCCTGAGGGAGGGTTGGCTGCGGGAGGCAGGGGCGGGGCAGGGGAGCCTCCACCTCCGTTTGCCGCTGTGGGGGGGAGGCCCGGATGGCTGGAGAGAGGGGAGGTGCCTCGGGGTACAGCAGGGCGCAGTGGGGCGCTGGTGGCGGCTCCAAGGCGAGCACGGCGCCAAAGCCAATGTGGGGGGCCGGGTGTGCTCTCCCTGGTCACTAGGTGGCCGATCCCGCAGCCAGCCCTGCACGCAGCGCCCAGGCGCTCAGGGCCAGCGCAGAGACAGGGACCTCGGTGTCCCCCGAGCCCGGCCAGCCAGCGTCAGCCGGCAGGTGGACTGGCCCCTCGCTTCTCTGCTGGGAATCTGGACGAACATTGCAAAAGAGCGAGAAGGTACAGGGGAAGTGGGAGAAGGGAGGACAGGGATGAGCGGCTAGGTGGATGGAGGTGGAGGGAGGGGGCGCGAGCACATTGCAGGGAGATAGTCAGCAAGTTTGCACTTGCAGCCCGGCTTCTGCGCACTTGGGGGCGGAGAGCGAGGTGGTGGTGATGGTGGAGGTGGCGGCGGGCGCGTGTGGAACAGGAGCTTAGGAGGCTGGGGAGCCTTCCTGGAGCCGCGTGCACGTAAGAGATCCCGATTAAGATCCCCCCTCGCTCCAGTTGTCATTTCCGCTGGCGGCGCGTCCCCGGAGCTCCAGTGATGCAGAAGCAAAGGCAGCCACCCTCTTATTATGATGGTCTCTGCTGCTGTTACTATCAGATGGGAGAAGGAGGGCGTTGGAAAAATTCCGGGGAGCCTCCCTTCCTCCACTCCCCGGCCCCTCCCCGCCCCCCGACTATTTTAGGAATGGCTGGAGGAGGGGAGGACGGGTGGCAGCGCCCAGGGCCTGGAGGCTGAGCATAGGCTGGGCCAGCAGACTCCCCTGCGCTGTCATGGTGTAAACCACTTCCCGGCAGAGCCAATATACTCGGGAGGGCAACTTTCGTCTCCCCTCCAAAGACGCAGCTTTAGGATGGAGATCTGGCATGGCTGGTGGTGAACTGGAGCGCAGGGCGCAGGGGAGGCAGGTGCCTGGCACAGGGGGGCAGGACAGCGCACAGTCAGGAAGCTGTCAGCCACAGAGGCAGGAGAGCCCCTGGGAAGGCGGCGTGCAGAGTGCAGGGCTGGAATAGCAGGGTTTTGGATGCTGGAAGTTCCAGCCCTCTTCCTTAAATAGAGTCCGGTCCAGCCCCTGGAGACATCTCAAAGGTGAAACTGGCCCCAGCCTCCTGCCACGGTGATTTCTGAGCTTGCCAATTTGGAATGGAAAAATCTGTAAGCACCTAGAATTTTTCTGTCAACATTAGGAAAGTTGAAAATGCATTTCTTTCCCCCTTCTCAATGCCTGCAGATTTTTTTTTTTTTTGCTAGTAGTTAACAGCACTTGTAAACAGAAGCCAAGAACTACACAAGGAAGTGCAGTGACTCTTGATTAAGCCAAGGTTGTTAGTACAGCTTACCTCTGCTTGAAATGCTCATTCAAAAATGAATCATGAGCCTTATTCTTTGAAATGTTTTCTTTCCCCCTTGATGCAAAAAAAGATGAACTAAAAGTTTGTGAGTGCTCTGTAACTGTATAATGAATATGTTTATTTGTGTGCTCTTGAAATGTGTTCACTATGATTTGACATACTGAGAACAAAGTGGACTGGATGCGGGCTGACTTACTCTGTTTCATGCTGGAGAGATAAATAAAGAAATCTTCAGACTGACCCAGATAATAATGTCGCCAGCCTTTGAAAATATTTTCCCAGCGATTACATGATCGCCTCATTTGTCTTTGTTAACCAGGGATTTTTCACAAACTGGTTTCCTTCTGTCTTCCCCGTCTCCACGCTCGAATTCTTTGCCTGGACTCCTCTCTGCCAGGGCTGAGGATTGGGGAAAGGTAGTAGATGTGCCATCTGCATTTTTTACGAGAGCAGCTTGTGTTGAGTGTGCACAGAGGTCTACGCTGGGCCTGCGCTCTGAGAACAGTGCAGCAGGAGCGGCTTCTTGGTACTGAAATGAGGTGTAACTGAAACAGGATGTCAGACTGGGCAAGGGTGGTGACAAGGTCTCCCCTCTACTGTTTGGCCACACCCTGTGGCCTCCAACGGATAGGATAGGTCTTAGACTCCTCCTGCTGGGTTCTGTCTCTGTACTACTTCTGTTGATGGTGTGCTTGGTACTTCCTTGTGTCTTCTCCAACTAATGTTAAAGAACAAATGATATATATATATATAAACATATTTTATATATATGATATATAATATATACCATATGTATAATATCTATGCCATATATAATATATATGGCTTAGATAATATCTATGCCATATATAATGTCTATGCTATATGTAATATATATGTCATATATAATATCTATGTCATATAGAATATATGTGTCATATATAATATCTATTCCATATATAGGAGGCAAGGATTCTGAAGTTTTGTCTAACATACTTTGGACATGTTGCAAGGAGGGACCAGTCCTTGGAGAGGGACATCGTGCTTGGGAAGGGGGAGGGACAGCGCAGGGGAGGAAGACCCTCAATGAGATGGTTTGATTCAGTGACTGGGGTAATATAGGAGCAGGCGTGTCAGAGATGGTGAGATTGGCACAAGATAGGGCAGAGTCTAGGGCTGTTGTACATAGGGTCGTATGAGTCACAGGTGACTCGACGGCACATAACAACAACAATAACATATAATATATATAATATATATGCCGCGTATAATATATGCCATATATAATATATATGCCATATATGTAATAATAATTATATATAGATCAGGAGTGGCATCAACATGCCTCTGGAATCTCTATGAACGTTGATAGACAATGATAGTTCTAGAAAGACTTCAGGCCTTTTGTTCATAAGGTTGTTATGAGTTGTGCTCAACTCGACGGCAATCAACAACATTATATATGTATACTTGGAAATTATTGAAAGAAGGTAGAGGATAATTTATACTGTAGGCCTATTCCTATTCTTTGAAAGAGGAGCTCATGCTTGGAAAGGTGGAGGGTCAGTGATGGAGACGACTGACACAGTGACTGCAGCAGTGGGCTTGAGTGTGTCAGAGATGCGGAGGCCAGGACAGAACAGGACAGGGCTCAGATCTGTATGTAGTTCACAGGGTCGCTATGAGTCATACTCGATTCAACAGCAGATAGCAACCACCAACCCCTAAACAACTGAATCATGAATCTTAATACTTTTCAGGCTCATCAGCTCTAATCTCTTTATCTTTGATTATGTGTTCATATTCTTGTTTGTCCACGGGACGTCTTATTCTTACTGTGTATAAATCATAATAGGGAGTACTCAGCAGTACCACTGACTGATACCTTGTACATAAATAGCAATCTTGTGCTCATCTGGAGATGTCCTTCTTAACTTTTCAGATATCTTAATATTTGTTAATTAGTGCTATTACCACTTAATGAGTGAACAGGAAAAAAAAAATTCTGTTCTAAATCAGATACTTGCCTAGGAAGAAAAGGGAGTTGATAATTGGCCACTTAAATTTTTAAATTTTTGTTTATGAGTTTTATTTTTTGTGCTCTTTTTGTATATTTTCAGACATTCTGTTGAATGATGGTATATATCATACCTGTGCGCATCTCTTGACATGTTTATAGTCTCAGTTTCTTTTTTCCCCCATTTAGAAATGAACCAATTTGCCTCTGATAGTTAGAGTTTGGAATGTTCTATTGTCGTTTCTTAGTACATAAACCTGTAGTTGCATTGGTTTAAGATCTTTGTGAGGGACCAGGTAGTGAGTGTTTCTTCTGGCACATTCCTCTTCAAAGGGGCAAACCAGAAACTGCTTTAGCAGCAGCTGTGTATTCTGTTTAGAGACTAGGAAAGTAAAGGAGTGATAATTCCCTCCTTTGCTTGTCACAGAGGGTGGCTCTAAGAAGAGCAGGCTGTCCAGCCTGGAGAATCCCAGATTGCAGAGTGTAGATTTCCGTTTGCAGCCTGCAGAGTAAATACAATGCATGATTATGGCTTGGGCATACTGTTGACTTCAACAGACCTTGACCTTCCCATGAAATACTCCCTCTGCTTTACTGAACACTGCTTAGTATTTGAGGAGCTCTCTGGTGGTAAGAAGCTGCACTGCAATCCAGAAGGCATGCAGTTCTAATCTGCCAGATGTTCTGTGGAAAAAGGATAGGTAATCTCCTCCCATGTGATTAACTGTGGCCTCTGAAAACCCACTGGAAGGTCAGCTATGGGTTGGTTCCGACTGGACAGCATACGGCAGCAGTGGTCTAGTGGGTAAAGGGTTGCTCTGCCCACTGAAAGTCAGGCAGTTTGAGTATAGCAGCTGCAGCACAGGAGAAAGATGAACAGTCTCCTCTTTTGGGTGTATAGTCTCTGAAAACCCACGCGAAGGTCAGCTCTGAGTAGGTTTCAACTCCACAGCATCTCCCCCACCCTCGTATAGAGACATCGTGAGAGTTTGTGTGTCTTGACCACTGCTACTCCCTTATAATAGTTGCTCAATACATCTATTCTGGGTTGTTGTTATTAGCCATTGAGTCAGCCAAGACTCACAGGAACCCAATAAACAGCACAGACAAGCTTTCCTGTCCTGTGTCATCCTTACAATCTCTGCCACGCTCAAGCCCTGCACTGCAATCCCTCCCAGTTATCTTGTTGAGACTCTTCCTCTCTTTTGCTGATCCTGTATTATTTTTGCACATGATTCTTTTCTCTTCAAAGGCTGAGATTTCCTGACAATATGCCTGAAGTGTATGAGACAAAGCTTCACCTTTATTGGTGTTTACTTTCTTTTTTTTAAGTTGATATTATAACATTTATTAAAATAATGCTATTGTTTTCTGTGTTGCTATTGTTATGTGCCATCGTGTTGCTTGCAACTCCCTGTGTACAATAACTCTGAAGCGTGCCCTGTCCTGAGCCAGTCCCATTGACTCCAACACACCAACCCCCATTACCCCAGTTACTGTATCAATTCATCTCATCTGAGATCTTCCTCTCCTACACTGTTCCTCCACCTTTCCTAGCATGATGTCCTTCTCTAAGGGATGTCCTTCTTGGCCACGTGCCCACAATATGTGAGATGGAGCTTGAAAACCCTTGCCTCCAAGGAGAAATTTGGTTTCACCCTTTCCAACACAGACCTGTCTGTTCTCTTGGAAGTTTAGGATATGTTCAAAATGTAATGATAAATACATGAACCTTACCTCTCTACTACTTATTAGGTTTGTTGTCATTAGTTGCCATTGAGTCAGCTTAGACTTGTGGTGGTCTTATGCAGAACAGAATGGAATGTTATCCATGTCTGTGTCATCTTATAACCATTAATTAGCATGTCACCAAGAATACTTAGTGTCTTTTGTGTCAGTCAATGTTGTTGTTATGTGCTGTCGAGTCACATGCAACTTTCAGCGACCCTATGTACAACAGCCCTATGCACTGTTTTATACTGTCCCAATTACATTGTCTCTGACATATCTACTCCCATTACCACAGTCACTGAATCAATCCATCTTATCAAGTGTCTTCCTCTCTTGTGCTGTCCCTCCACATTCCCAAGCCTGATGTCCTTCTCCAAGGACTGGTGCCACCTTGCAACATGTCCAAAGCATGTCAGATGAAATTTCAGAATCCTTGCCTCCAAGGAACAGACTGGTCTCACCCTCCCTAGGATGAAATTGTTTATTCCCCTAGCAGTCCCTGATATATTCAACACTTTTCTCCAGCACCACAGCTCAAAGGCATCAATTTGCCTTCTATCATCCCTAGTCATTGTCCAGCTTTCCAATGCATAACAAATAATTGCAAAGATCATGGCCTGGATCAGGTGCACCTTAGTCTCCAGACCAACATCTTTGCAGAGGTCTCTGACAGCAGACTTTGCTAGTGAAATTCATCTTTTAATTTCCTGGCTGCTGGTACTAAGAGTGTTAATTGTAGAGCCAAGCAAACTGAAGCTTTTAACAATCTCAATCTCTTCACCATCTATCATGATGTTGCAAATTGGCCCAGCAGTGAGAATGTCTTCTAGATGTTGAACTTTAATCCACATTAAAGGCTGCAGTCCTTGACCTTCTGCAGCAAGTGCTTCAGGTCCTCCTCAGTTACAGCAAGCAGGGTTGTGTCATCTGCATAACGCAGATTGTTGATGAGTCTACCTCCAGTCCTGATGCTACATTTCTCCTCACAGAGCCCAGACTCTCAGATATTACATCCTCATTTTTAATGCCCCTGGCATTAAAAGCAGAGCATCCTGTTAGAGCACACTGGCATGTCTCTCCATCCTTACTTCTCAAGAGGATTCTTGTTACATTTCTTCTAAGCCATTTTGTTTACTCATGGTTTGGCTCTCCCACAGTGCATTTAATATTCTTTGCTTACTCTGGAAAACCTATTTAAAATCAATTGCTATCGAGTTAATTCCAACTCAAAGTGACGTCATGTATGTCAGAGAAGAAGTTTGTTCTTCTGAGTTTTTCATAGTTGATTTTTAATTACTGATTTTTCAAAAGAAGGTTTCTAGGCCTATCTGAAACACCTTGGGGAGCATTTGAACCTCCCACCTGTTGGTGTGCAACCAATCATGTTAACTATTTGTATCATCCAGGGACTGGTAGGTATATTTATCTGTATTGTAGTGTTAGTCTCTTACCTTGGAAAGGTTTATGTGGTCCATCAATGTTTACCTAATTTTCCCTTTCCATCTCAGCATATAAATGTATTCCTAATTATCCTCTCTCTACCATACCATGAAATTATAGAAAAGTTTTTTAATTATCCTGGAACTTGTGAGATTGTAGATAGTGCTGGACCATGCTCTAGTGGTCTGGCCCCAGAGGTCATGACCAAATCATGACCTTGTCATGACACTACTATGAACACTGTCTGACCATTCAGGTCAAGAGATACATGTCAAGTTGTTTGAACCTTGCCCCAAGACTCCCTGTGTCCATCACTTACACAGTTGTTAATCTGGGAAGTGGAAAAAGATATTCAATAGCATCTTGATTCTAGGCTAATCCCTTATGGACAGAGAAACTGAGGACAAGGTGGTGGAAGATGGACATCAATTCCTTTACTGTATGCCTCCAACCTGTAGGAAGGACCATTATATGTTTATCTTTGTACATTTAATTTAAGCCGGATAAACTTAAATCCAGTGGAGTATGAAACCACCACATTTTAAAGATGAAAGAATGAGGTCTTGGAAAACTGAATGGTTTTAAGTCCAGATGGAAAGTAAGAGCCTCAGTTAAGATTCAGTTCTGGAACTTTCATTGATTCGTTGCTCTAAGTGTTTCCCGCATCACAGTCCAATCCAAGACAATGGCTAAAGAACTCAGTGCCAAGAACCAGCTTCACTGGTTCACAGTGGAGCCCTTAAATCTCAAGTTTTACTTCATAAATGTCCTCTTATACTTTTTATTTTAATTCATTATGATCATGTGACCCATGCAAATTAAAGTGTGTATGTCTATTTGTGCTCTATTGACTATGGAAAGCCATTTGACTGTATGAGTCATAACAAGTTATGGCTAACGTTGAGAAGGACGGAAATTCCAGAATTTGTAAATATGTTCATGTAAAGCCTGTACCTCGACTCTCCCCACTGGACCCACAGGCAGCATCATGATAGATGGAGAAAAGGTTTAAACTATCAACATCATCTTACTTGGATCCACACTCAATACCTTTGGTACAAATTGTCAGAAGATCAGGAGATATATTGCACTAGCAAATTCTGTAGTCATGGACTTCTTCAAATTATCAAGGAGCAATGATGTCAGTTTGAGGACAGTTTGTGTGTCTGATTCAGGCCATAGTGTCTTTTCAGTCATGTGCTGGACAATGACTAAGGATGACAGAAGAATGATGCCTTTGAACTGTGGTGTTGGAGAAGAGTGCTGAGTGTCCCAAGAACTACCAAAAGAACAAACAAATATGTGTTGGAGCCAAAGTGCTCCTTGGAAGCACAGATAGTGAACATTTGTCTTGTGTACTTTGGGCATGTTGTTAGAAGAAGCTATTTCTTTGAGAGGAGCATCATGCTTGGAAAAGTGGAGGGATAACAAAGGAGAGGAAGACCCTCGACCAGGTGGATCGATACAGTGACCACAGTAGTAGAGTGGAGTGTGTCACAGAATGTGTGGACCACACAGGACAGGACAGAGTTCAGATCTGTTATTCATAGGGTTGCGAGGAGTCATTATAGACTTGATCGCACCTAACAACAATATTAAAAAAAAAATCAAGAAAATGTATCAACTTACCAAATAGTAAATACACATAGTAAAATATACATGATTGATTGAAGTGTTTTAGCTTGGGTCTCAAAAAAGTATAGTACCCCAACTTTTGCAGTGGATTACAAGAGGTTTTCTGAGGATTGTCTGAGAGGGGTGAGATATGATGAGCTTGACTGAACAAAGCAATATGTGTTGAGGGTCTTGCGTGTATTCTGGGACATACTTAGCATCAATGTGTGGGATATCAAAGCTGTAGGAGTTATCATCTGTACACTTGACAAATGTTCCCAGTCTGGGGAGAAGTGAGTAAGTCTTGTGATGGTGAAAAATTCAGGAAAAAGTCTACATACACTTGTATGGGTCATTAGAGCTGGAGGGTTGGAGGGGCCGTGATACCACATGTTTGTAAGGCTTCACGTGGGACATGGTCCTGGGCTAGGTATTTAGGGGTGCATTGGGCTGTTCCACTCAAGGAAGAAATATTGCTAGAACAATGGCAGATATATGTTTGGATTGTGGTTGGCTTTAAAGTATTCAGCCTGGAAAAGAGGGTATGAAGAGGAGAGTAAAACTGATGCAGCCACTCTACTGGCAAACTTGGTCAGGTTCCATGACCCATACAAGCTCAAGTCAGAATCCAGGAGTCATCTGAGACCCCAAGACCCCATCATTCTCTGACAAATCACCAAGTCTTAACACATGTCACCCCTTAAAGCTTACTGGGCAACCACTGTGCTATTTCATTCTCTCACTGAGCTAATTTTCTCTTCTTAGCTGTTGTTCCTGGATCGTTTGGTTTTGTCCTTCTTGACAGAACCTTAAAGACAGAGCTACAACAGCAGCAATACCTACATTATACCCGGTCGCTCCCAGTTTAAAATCCTTCAGTGGTTTCCTTTATCTTCTAAAGAATTAGGATCAAGCCACAATTGGCACTTTCACATTACTCGCATCCACAATAAACACTTTTGGCACCATCAGTCAGGAAATAAAAAGATGAGCTGCCTTAGAAAGTCTGCTGTCAGAGAGCTCTCCAGAATGTTAATGAGCAAAGATGTCAGTCTAGAGACTAAAGTGCACCTGATTCAGGCCATGGTCTTCACAATTACTTGCTATGCATTAGAGAACTGGACAATGATTGATACCTTTGAATTGTGGTGCTGGAGAAGAGTATTGAACATACCATGAACCACCAGAGAATAAACAGTTCTAGCCTGGAGAGGGTGATGCCAGTTGCTCTTTGGAAGCAAGGATTTTGAAATTCCATCTCATATACTTTGGGCATGTTTTGGAAAGGATCAGTCCTTAGAGAAGGACGTCATGAATGGAGGAGTAGAGGGTCAGCACAGGAGAGAAAGACCCTGGATGAGATGTATTGACACGTGGACTGTGGCAATGGGATCAGGTGTGTTGGAATTGGTGAGATTGCCCAGAATAGACCAGGTTTCAGAGCTACTGTTTATAGGGTTGCTATGAGCCATTGTCAACTCAAGGACACGTAACACCAACAGCAACACACAACAGTTGAACACACTGCACGGTCTTCAGCCATCAAGTCACTACCAGCCTCAGTCCTGGAATGTCACATGTGGTTCCACACCTAGACCATGCTGTTTCTTGTGTCCTCACCTGTGCTTACGTGCTTCACTCAGCCACGCATTTCCACCTGGCTGACACTAAGCCTCTTACTTGGACTGAACTCCAGTGTTAGCTCCTCTTCAGAGGGAGGACCTTTCCCGGAGCTCTCAGTGTGGCTTAGCTCCCAATCTCTGCACCTCTCCTACATCTCTATATTCACCCACCCTTGCGATTTTTCAATTCTCTTTTCTGTATCTCCATTTCCCACTGTGTTCTCAACTCCTCAAAAGTCAGTTCTGTCTCACATTCCTGTTGATACCCCCAGCGTCTAAGTCAGCCACTCACCAAGTTAGTTCATTAGTTAGGTGTGCTGTAGCCAGAAGACTAAGTAAACGGGCTTAAGCTGGACACAAACAGAGAAAG
>NW_006399774.1:3920523-3933035 GCF_000299155.1 Elephantulus edwardii | reverse complement strand
ATATTATATATTATATATACACACAAATAGACACACACACACACACACACATATATATATGGAAAGAGTTGAATTTGTTCTGTAACATATGAATTGAAAGAAAATAGTGATCCATGATGGGATGACTTACAGAAATCCCTTTTAATTCTAGTACTTTTCAATCAAAGATAAGGGTCATATCTGGATCATCTGTGAACCAGTGCCAAGCAGGATTTTGGATATGGAAACTGAATGAGAGAAAGTTTCTACTTAGTACATATATGGGTAGATGGAGGGAGGGATGGGTGGATGGATGCATGCATGTACGGATGTATGGATGGAGAGACGTGGAGGGAATCAGAAAGGTTGGTAGATTTAGAGATGATAGATTTATAGATGATAAACAAATGGATTCTAGAAAATTTTATTACATGTAGAGAACCTAGGTTCCTGTCAACTTAGATGAACTATTTGTGAGGCTTCTCACTGCCTATTAATCTCCAAAATGAAGATAGTGTTTGCGTGTGGGCAGGTAGACTACTTTTTCTCCAGGAAATGTAGGCTACTAATGGGCACAAGATGCCAGGAGGGCTGTAGATTTTGGTGCTTGACAGCCTTGCCTGGGGTGATTATTTCTTCTGTGAGAAGCCCTTGGGGACTTACTCCCTGAAAGCAGTCTCTCTAGACTAGAAGATGCCAAATACTGACTTCAACTTCTAGTAAATATCCCTTCAAGTTACCAGGCCAAGTCTACTCCACCTTCTGTCATCCAAGGCCATCACTGGCCCACTGCCCTGCCTTGCTGTGTGACCACATAGCATGCTTTCTTCCTTTAGCACATACTTTGCAGGATTTGTTCTACAAGGCATCACAGTGTACTGTGTTTCTCATATTTTTTTTTAATAGTAGGGTATATGCCAGGAATGTGCCCTATCTCCATAACTTTTCAATCTATATGCAGAACAGATTATCTGGGAGGTTGAGCTCTATGAGGAGAAATGTGGCATCAGGATGGGAGGAAGACTCATCAACAATCTGCATTATGCAGATGACACAACCCTGCTTGCTGAAACTGAGGAGGACCTGAAGTGCTTGCTGAAGAAGGTCAAGGACTGCAGTCTTCAATATGGATTGAAGCTCAATATCAAGAAAACAAAGATTCTCACCATTGGGCTGATTGGCAGCATCAAGATAGTGAAGAGATTGAGATTGTTAACAGCTTTAGTTTGCTTGGCTCCACAATCAACACTCTTAATACCAGCAGCCAAAAAATCAAAAGACAAATTGCACTAGAAAAGTCTGATGTTAGAGACCTCTCCAGAGTACTGAAGAGCAATGCTGTCACTCTGGAGACTAAGGTGTGCCTGATACATGCTATGGTCTTTGCAATCACTTGCTATGCATCAGAAGTCTGCACAATGACTAGGGATGATTGAAAGAGGATTGATGCCTTTGAGTTGTGGTGCTGGAGAAGAATGTTGAATATACTGTGGATTGCTAGAACAAACAGTTTTGTCCTGGAAAGGGTGAGAGACCAGGCTGTTTCTTGGAAGCAAGGATTTTGAAGCTTTGTCTGACAGACTTTGGACATGTTACAAGGAGAGACCAGTCCTTAGAGAGGGGCGTCATGCTTGGAAGGGTGACCCAAGAGAGGAAGACTCTTCATGAAATGGATTGAGTCCGTGACTGGGGTGATGGAGACAGGTGTGTCGGAAATAAGAAGATTGGCACAGGATAGAGCAGGCCTGTTGTGCATAGGGTCGCTATGAGTCAGAAGTAACTCAATGGCACATAACAACAATGTAAAAAAGTCTAAATAAGACATTATCAGCTTTGTATTTTTCATTCTGATCAGATACCAACATAGACTAGTAATAATCATATATTTTTAAATCAATTTAATTATGATAGTACCCTCGTACTTAACTAATCCTTTAGAAATAAGACTTTCCTGGGTCATCTCTTCAGGCTATAATACATTTTCTTTTCTACATTCTCCTGTCTTCTTTTACTGTCCTGTGACTGGACCATCCCATAGTATGCAGTAGACTCTCTCTGCTGGTTTGTCTCCCCCACCCTACCTTTTTCTCTATGCTCCTTTCTTTTCCCTTTTTCTGAGCCAGAGATGCAGTGTGAACTGTAGCGGATTCTCATTCCAACCCGAGCCTTGTTAGTGAGCCTTTGGTTAACTTTCTTTTTCTGTGTGTATTTCTCACCGTTTTGCCTCTTCTTTCTGTTATTCTATTTCTTGGCAAGACCTTCTCTTCAACTCCCCCTAGAGCTTAAACAGAGTTGGGAAATCCTTTTTTCAAAGTCCATTTCTCAATGTGAAAATTTCATCCACTATTTTTCTATCTCTTCTTACCTCCCTTTTCCAGAATGCTCAATTACACGTGATAGAATGAGAGAAGTCACGAAGGAACTAAACTGCAAAGTTCCTTTCTGCTTAGCCCACTTCTGCCCATACCTCGCTTTAAAGTCTCAATGTGTGGGAAGGAGGTGGGGAAGCAAATTTCTAGCCCATTTTGACTTCTCAAGTTAAAATATTAAAAACTTAGATTTGCTGAAGAAAACAGTTGTGCATTTACATGGTTTCTACTCTTTAGATTGTTATTAAGGAGCTAAGTTTGATCTCGTTCCTGGAAAACTCAAAGCAAAACACAGTAAAATATGTGTACAAAGCAAACTACGACAGATAAGATAATCTGGGCATGTTGTGAAATAGGACTTAATTTTCTAAGTACCAGTACTTTCACTTTCGTATATTTGGGGAGGACGTTTATAGTTGAGACTGAAAACATGGAATACCATTGTGATTTATCCTTTTCACAGTCAAATGTATTCTAGATGTTCCATTTCCATTATTTTCTCAGATATTAGAAAACAAATCCCATTATCTACATAGCATTTTCATAAAGCTTTTGTCTTGTAAAATGTGCTTGCATGATTTCATTTACTTGAGGAGAATGAAGAGAGTTCTTTTAGAAAGACGGTGATCTATGTAGATTAAAAAATTTTTTTTTTTCTTTTGTTCTTTCAGGTCCCTAAGAGGTGAATAAGAGCTCAATCTCAACGTAAAAAGAAGAGTGGTGGCGTCTTGGACAGTGCTGAATTTCCACAGGCTCGTGAGGTTGCTCGGGATTCCCTGGTAACTCCTTATATCTCCACGCTTCAAGCATGATTTCTCGAGCGGGATAATCTTAGAGACCACACGTGCTGGTTTCCGGGTGGGGGCTTCTTGCTCCCAACGAGACCATGGCCACCTCCAGAACGTGCTCCAGATCTCGGGACATTGCCAATGTGATGCAAAGACTGCAAGGTAAGGGGTGGAAAGTGCAAATACCAGCTGATTTCCGAAATCTACGCTGCTTACTTAATAATGCTTGCATTTTCCTGCGGTTTTATGAAATGGTATCAAGGACTGGTCAAATGTCTTCTACCCCAGTGCTTTCAAATAGAACTGTCTTCTTCATATTGAAAGAAGATAAAGATGGTGGTGATATTGTCTCTGCTTTGTTATTGTCGAGTTGAGTGTGACTCAGAGTGACCCCATGAACAGCAGATCTGAACCCTGTTCTATCCTGCGCCATCCTCCCACTTCCTGACACACTAGAGCCCATTGCAACAGTCACCATGTCAGTCTTCCAGGTTGAGAGTCTTCCTTTGCATTAAGAATTGGGAATTAAGAGAATTCTCACTAGGAATGTTATGACAGTCATGGGTTGAATTCTTAATTCTCTGCTTTCTTTAAACTTGGATATTCCTTGGGCCCTAAAAATCATTATCACCTATTGGATTATGGAGATGTTTGTTTCTTTGTCATAATTGACATAACTGACTTTGCCAGTACTATGTCTTCTAGACTTTAAAATATCTGGTTTGTTGTTGTTGTTGTTGTGTGCTATTGAGTCACCTGTGACTCGTTGTGACCCTGTGTACAACAGCTCTGAGGCCTGCCCTGTCCTGAGCCGGTCTCACTGACTCCAACACACCAACACCCATTACTCCCCGTTTCTGTATCAATCTATCTCCTCCATGGTGAACCTCTTTCCTACATATTTCCTTTCAAGGAGGGAAGTCTATCCCTTTGGGGATGTCACTTTCTAGTAAATCTATCTTTACTATTTTACCCTAAAAATTTTTTTTAATTTAGCCTTTGCTGAGAGACTTTATTAGTAATTCCATGTTCTGTATTGCAATGGATAACACACTGGACTTCTAACAGTAATTCCATAGCTTGCATCTTAAGCTTTCTAGTATCTCCAGTGCGTAATCATTTGGATTTTACACCACAGTTACTAGATAAATCTGTCATAATCCTGCTCTCCCCTCCTCTTAAAATGTGTTTGGCATTCATAGTAGTCACTCCTCATTAAGTACCCTTGACTTTCAAAATACCAACTAAGCTCTTAAATCAGGGTGCTGGTGATCCATCGCATACTAAATATGGACAAATCAAAGAGATAATGCATCTGGGAGTTTCTGCCATCCGACCAGATGCCATCAGTTTGACTGAGAGGCCCTGTAGTCAGATGACCTTCACATATAGTGTTCTTGCCTTGGGCTGATTTCTGAAGCTTTGGTGAGATCTACGCTCATGCCCCATTTATCTTTGAACTATCCCACTCACTGTGCCTGAGAGAGCCTCATTAGATGGAATTGCAAATCCTTATTGAACAAGTGGGTGTAGATTTCCTCCATCGGCTGAAACACCCTCTGATTGGTGAGCCCAGAGCCAAGGATCTGAGATTTAAATTACAAATCTCTGTTGGATAAATGGAATGCAGAATTTGGAGCTCTGCTCCATTGTCTGTCTTTGTTGTTTGCCTGGGGAGAAATTAATGCACATTTTGTTCCTCTGTGACACCATCTGCAAAAGGGTGCCCTGAAATCCTACAGACCACTTCTAGAAGGGTGGTGAAGATAGAATAGATAAGAAAGCATTTCCCTTTGGATCTGTAAGATATGCCATTTTTGTGGATGAGTTATCTGTTAACAGCAGTGTTGATAAGGATTAGTGAAGAAATTGGAAAGGTTTCAAGCTAAGTCAGGTTTGGATCTTTCCCATTTCCTTTCATCCCTTCCTCTACCATCAAAGTGTGTGACCCTGTGATTATTACCCCCTTGCCCATCTTCATCCCCTCTTCTACACTCCCTTCCTTGGATCCTCAGACATGTTCCACAATAATGGTCTTAAATAGTATTTGTCCTTATGAGACGGAGCTAATTCACTTAGTGTAATGCTCTCCAATCCCTCCCAAGTTAGGTAGTGATTTTCAAAATCTTTGCTCCTGCATGCTGCATAGGATTCCATCGTATGAATGTATCATAATTTCTCAATCCATTCAATTGTAGTTGGATGTTTGGGCTAGTTCCGTGTTCTGCTATGGTGAATAATGCTGCTATGAACATTGATGTACAAATTTTTGTTTGTGCTTCAGTTCTCATTTTCTCGAGGCAAGCATTGGAATAGCTGGGTCATATGGAATTTCTGTATTCAGCTTTTTGAAGAAACACCATACTGCCTTCCAGAGTGGTTGTACTATTTTACAATTCCACCAAGAGTGTATGAGAGTTTCTATCTTGCCACATTCTCTCCAACATTTACTGCTTCCTGTCCTCTTAAACTTTGTCACTGCTACTGGAGTGAGATGGTATCGCTTTGTGGTTTTGATTTGTATCATATTAATGGCAAACTTTTTAATTAACCCATGGTTAGGGGTGAGGGGAGATGGGAGGAAGAGAATGTTACTTGATTTCTTGTTCGGCAGTGGAAACATAGGTGCTCATTCTTGAGAGGTATTTCTGGAATGGGGAAAATAACTGCCCTGACTATTTCATTTACCTGTGTGCCTTGTGTGTCTACATTGGCAAAATGTAGACCTTACTTAGCCCCCTCAGGATTGTTGGGAAGCTGACAGAGGTGTCCTAATCTCATGACTATTGTGACTGGGTAAACTGTTCAAATGGTCCTGGAAGAAACCTGGATGAAAAGATCCAGCTGATGATTTTTTGGTGACTGCTAATGGTTTTTATGTGTACTCTACTCTGGTGGCCTAGTGGGTAAAGAGTTGTTTTGCCAACCCAAAGGCAGGCAGTTTGAATTCCCTAGCTGCTCTGTGGAAGAATGGTGGAAAATCTCCTCTCATATGATTTTTAGTCACTGAAAATCCACCGAAGAGTCAGCTATGAGTCATTTCTGACTCAATAGCACACAATAACTATATAAAAGAAGTCATTTCAGTATATCATGACGTGACCCTACTTACTGCATTTCTTTTTCATTGTACTAAAATGAATTGGAAGAGGAGCACTGGTGGCATTGTATGTGAAGACTGGATGCTGACTCAAAAGGTTGGTGGTTCTAAGAGAAAGATATGGAAATCTCTTCTCATAAAGAGCATAACCAAGGAAACCTCCAAGCCAGTCCTACTCTGCTACATAGGGCCACACAGGGTTACATAGGGTCACTCATGATTTGGAATGACTTTGATGGTACCGAACAAGAACAAAGAATTATAAAATGCCATCAGGATACTTGCCAAGTTTAAAATAGTGGCCCTTAACATTCATTGGTGGTGGTTGTTAGATGCTGGTGAGTGGATTCTGACTCATAAGAACAACAGAGTGGAACGTTGCCTGATCTACCACCGTCCTCACAAACTCTGCTGGGCTGAAGCCCACTGTCGAAACCAACAGACCGTGCTCACTCACGCTCACTCATTGCTGGTGGAATTGACTCATTGCTAACCTTCTGGTGGGTCTGTAGATCGCACAGGTGGAGATTGTCCCCTCACTCCAATCTGGTAGATTCCAACTGCCAGAGAGTTGGCCCTGTAGGTTAGGAGTAAAACTCCCTTTTGACCAGGCCACTGGAGCTCACAGTGAGGCTCAACCTTGAGTAGGAGAACAAGGTTCTGAGTTCTAGATACTAAGCATTGTTGTTGTCCTTGTTAATGTGCCATAGAGTTGCCTGTGACTCATAGCGACCGCTGTACAACAGCCCTAAACCCTGCTCTATCCTGTGCCAATCTTATTGTCTCTGACACACCTACTCCCATCACCCCAGGTACTGAAACAATCTATCTCGTTGAGAGTCTTCCTACCTTGCACTGTCCCTCCACCCTCCCAATCACGATACCCCTCTCCAAGGACTGGTCCTGCCTTGCAACAAATACAAAGTATGTCAGACAAAGTTTCAGAATTTTGCCTCCAAGGAGCAGCCTGGTCTCACCCTCCCTAGAATGAACCTACTTGTTCTCCTAGCAGTCCATGTTATATTCAGTACTCTTCTCCAGCACCACAGCTCAAAGGTCTCTCTCTCTCTCACACACACACACGCCCACGCACATACTCTCATGTGCTATTGCTGGCTTCACACCGTAAAGATCTATTCTGTATCAGATGCACCACGTCTGGGCTGCGTTGAATGGAGGCAAAGTGAAGAGGTAGGATGTGAAGGTGATGTGAGGATGTATCTCCTAACACATTGATCTGCGGGTTTAATTCTGCTGACTGAGCTGGTGAGATGTGTGCTCTCTTTGCTTCTCAGTATGCATCCTAGTTAACCTTTTCATCCCGTATCTGGGCCAACTTCCCAGAGGAGAGGAGACTTGATCTCCCTGACCCAGGGCACTTAGTAGCCCCATGCGTGTCCCTGCCGGAATTTCTAAATGTGCAACCACGTCACTAATAAGTGGCTTCCTGGCATTGTGACCGAGATAAATAAGGAAAATGAACCTGCTTATTCTCCTAACTAAAAGGAGCCACTCTGGGAGCCACTCTGGTTGTATTTCAAAGTTTGAATGCAAGGGCATTTTCTTCCAGAATCCTCCTTTCTTTTTAGATAGACAAGGCAACCATCAGCCCCACTCCTTGGGTTTCATTGTGATATTAGATCCAAGACTTGTTAACAAAGAGGGTGGAGCTTTTAACAATGAAAAGTTGGCTTTATTAGTCTGGGTTGTTCAGATTTACAACCATAATTGTTGACTATGTTCCTGCCTCTTTTTTTTTTTTGTGCTAAGACATTAAAGCACACACACAGATTGCTACATAATTTAGCTGTTACAGTGGCAGTTGAGCTTTTCACCTTTGCCAATATTTGTGCTTGCTTGAACATAATGTTTTAGGCTGGGATTCTGAATTATGGATGAGCAGCCAGACTGCAATGCAGGCTTTCATTTGCTTTTAGGAATAATGAGTGTTTCCGTAACTTCAGTCAATTCATATACAACCATAAAATCAGGACAGGACGACAGTATAATACAAGGGCATTAAAATTCTAAATACACATAATTGGAATATATCTTTTTCTTCTTCTAAAGGATGGCAAAAATGATCCCTTTTGAGCTAGTTTATAGAATCTCTAAGTGTATAATCTCAAGAAATAGAAGTTTGGTCTCTTCCAATTATCCATTTCTTTAGTATAGTAGAAGCATTTTATAGCTCTTTTGTAGTGTTTCCATAATGATTCTGCATAGTTTTTGCTTAACAAAATATTTGCTGTAACTGATTTAAATAGCATTTCTTCATTTAAAGATTATTTATTAAACTTTGTGGGTTTTAAATGTTGAATAAATTGAGATGGGATGATGGATTACAGAAAGAGTGACAATTAAAAACAAAATGTAGAATTATTGATTGGGAGAATCAAAATATGACTTTTACATTGCAAATAAATTAAAAGAGAAACAAAAGATAAAAGCAAGACATTTATATTTGAAGATGTATCTATGGAATTTGCAAACCATTTGGTAAAAATTAATTATGCCCTTTAAAAAGTTATATGAGTTAATTTAAACTTATTTTAAGTAAGTATAATCTTTCATAAACCCATAGCAGTATCAAAGAAAAATGCAGATTAGTTGATGGAAAGGTAGAATTAATGATCAGACATTGTGTATATTGAAATTAATGTGAAACAAGATGTGCATAATTGACTGAAAAAATAAAAAGTTAAGGAGAGTTTTGTTGCTGTTGCTGTTGATTGCCATCAAGTTCAGCACAACTCAGTGACCTTGTGAACAAAAGGCCTGAAGCCTTTTTATACCAATCATAATTTCTCCCAGTTTATAGAGTTTCCAGAGGCATGTGCTTTAGGAAGCGGATGCCACTCCTGCTTCCAAACCTGTCTTAAAACTGGGAGCTCCACCAAACACTGTCCACCATGGGCAGCACACACAGAAAAAATTGTGGTGAGTTGACAGAAGCAGAGGTTAGTAGATGAATGAGTAGGCTGAAGGGAAAGAGAAGATACAGAGAGGATTTGGTGAGATATTGTGATAAATAGCATTGATCAATTGCAGTTAATGCAATGAAACAAAATGCATATGAATTATTGAATGAAAATCAATGAAAAAGCAGAATTTAAAAATTTATTTAAATTTTATGTTTAATAAATATCGGGTTTTTTGGGGTCATAAATTAGGTAAAGGATGGGTTTCCTACTGCCATAGATGATCAGGTTGGCCCCTGAGATGTGAATATTGTTTCTGTAACCACGTTTTAAATATGTTTTTATCCTAATGGTATATTACATAGTCATACTACTTTAAAATCTATCTATTTAAATGTTTACTTTTTCTCTCTCTTTTTCAAAACTATTTTTTGTGCATGTGCCATCAAATCAGATCTGACTGGTACAGGAGGAGATTGCTCTTCCTTTTCCAGCAGAGCATCTGGTGGACTTGAACCACATTCCTCTGGGATTGCAGTGCAGCTTCTTGACAGTAGGCCACCAGAATGTTTACTTTTTAAGAGAATTGATGCCTTTGAGCTGTGGTGATGGAGAAGAGTGTTGAGTATACCCTGGACTGCTAGGAGAACAAACAGATTTGTTCTGGAGAGGGTGAAACCAGAGTGGTCCTTGGAGTCAAAGATTCTGAAGCTTCGGCTGACACACTTTGGGCATGTTGCAAGGAGGGTCGGTCCTTGGGGAGGGACATCATGTTTGGGAGAGTGGAGGGACGACGCAGGAGAGGAAGACCTTCGATGAGATGGATAGATTCTCTGAGTGGAGTGATGGGAATGAGTGTGTTTGAGACGGCGAGGTTGGCACAGGATAGAACAGCATTTAGGGCTCTTTTGCATAGGGTCCCTATGAGTTGCAAGAGACTCGATGGCACATAACAACAACAAGCATTACATCTTTCTACCATTTTATTCATTAAGCATTACCAATTGCCATCAAGCTGATTCCAAGTCATAGCAACACAGTAGGAAGAATAGAGCCAAGCTGTCTCATAGAGTTTATAAAAAGACATCATGCGAAGGAAGGTGGAGGGTCAGTGAAAGAGAAGAAAATGCTCAAGAAGACATGGTCACTTTAGCAATGGGCTCCAACATATCAGAGAAAGTGAGGACAACAAAGTGAGGATGGGAAAAGGGTCCGACCTGTTATTCCTGGGGTCATTGTAAAAGGAGTAAATACAGTGTGAGGGCTGCTGAGTCTGACTTCTATCGGCTTCATAAAGGTGAATTCTTCCCATCAATAATACCCACAATACCAAAATAATAGCTACAAGAACAGACATGGCCGCTTGTCTGCTGTACCTACTCCCATGAGTCATTGAGTCCAGTATTAATTGCAAAAGCTGTGGGATTTATTAAGGAAACAGGTTGTGGGTGGTGCTTGGAGGAAGACAGAAGATATCATACAGTAAAAGTATCTAGATTTAGTCACAAATGCAAGAAACCTATGATTTCCTCAGTCATCCAGGAAGCTTTGTCACAAGCCAGTTTTTCCGTCAGTTGTCTAGGGAAAGAACCTTTAACTCAGGCTCTGTCTCCAGGCCTCTGTCAGGCTAGACCTCACTGCAGTTTCTCCATAGTAGGGTTAGCTGTCTCTTATGTTGGCCTTGCAACTGTTAATGATATTGAAGATGCTGATCAATGAGTGACACTCACTCACACTGGCCTGAGGTTCTGACATCCAGCGTCTTTATCAGAGCTCTTTCACGGTCAATCAGCTGAGCCAGGCAACTGCCATGGGACCCCTTCCTTCCTGTCATCATCACACCAGACTCACTGAGTGACATGTGCACTGGGGTCACAGGCCAGCGTCAGCTCTTGCTCTGGTGCGTGTGGCAGTGGTTTGGTGCTGGGTGCTCCAGGGGGTAGGCTGACCTCATGGCTCCCATCTGGTTCCAACACAGACCTCAGGACACTGGCTAAGCTCAGCACTGCAGAACACTAGCCTCCAGGGAGAAACTAGCAGGAGCTGCAGGCTTCCCTCCAGGAGACTGATATTTGGGAGGACAGCTTTTTTGTATTTTCCCACTAATGCAGCTTAATGTCATGTCTCAGATACTTGGAGCTGAAGCAATGGTTATAAACGCTGTTTTCAAAAGTCCTAACACCAAAGTCATTATGAGTAGTAGACAACGTGATGGCACCTAAAACAGCAGCATTTTAAAAATTATTATTATTAATTTTAATGAAAATTTACAGAGACTTGGGATTTCCATTCATTCATTGTTGCACTTTACTCCCTGCCTATCCCTCACTCCCCAGTACACTCTTCTCTTTGAAAAAGAAAAGAAAAATTCTTTCATTGTTTTATAATCCCTCCCCCCTAGGTCCACTCCACTGTGTAGCCTTAGTTCTGGACTCCTGTCATGAAAATAATACCTAATAACATATCCCTTTTAAACAGTTTTCTCCCTCATCTGTTTCAATGCATTATACATTATTTATCCCATCTTTCTCAGTTTCCCCCAACCCCAATATCAGTCCTGTTTTACAACAGTGGCACCATGCAGTATTTGTCCTTTTGTGACTGTGATATTTCACTCAGCATGATGTCCTCCAGGGTCACCCATTTTGAATGATATTGCATGAGTTCCTTGTTTTTCAGTGCAGTGTAGTATTCCATTGTGTGAATAGACCACAGCTTCTCTATCCATTCATTTGTTGATGGGAACTTAAGTTGTTTCCAACTCCTTGTTATTGTGAACAAAGCAGTGATAAACATGGGTGTGCATATGTCTGCTTGAGTGGCAGTTATGGTCTCTTTGGGGCATATTCCCATTAGTGGAATTAACAGAAGCAGTTTTTATGGAAGCAGAGAGCTTCTCTTTCTCTCACTATAGGTCTTCAAGACCTTGTAATAACACTAACTTTAAAAAAACAAACAAAACAAGTAACAGTTAAACCAAAAGTTACAAAGTTTTACAAATCCTAACATGTCAACTAGTTGTTAGGTGCTATTAAATCAAGTACAACTCATGGCAACCTAATGAGCAACAGATCTGAACCCAACAGATCTGCGGTATGCCATCCTCACCATCTCAGACATACTCGAGCTCATATCTTCAGTCATTGTGTCAGCCCATTTGTTGAAGATCTTCCTCTCCTTGGCTGACCTCCTGCCTTTCCAAACATGTTATCCCCTTTCTAAGGAAGATCCCCTTTTAACAAAATACGTGGCCAAAGAATGTGAGGTGAAGATTTATCTTCCTTGCCTCCACGGAGCACTCAGGCTGCACTTTCTCCTGACATACCTCTTTATTCTTTTTTTTTAATTCTTTTAA
>NW_006399774.1:3917791-3919274 GCF_000299155.1 Elephantulus edwardii | reverse complement strand
ATGAATGGACACAGTGACTACATAATTATGTGAGATGATGACAATGGGACAGGATAGGGCAAGGTTTCGATTCATTGTTTATGGGGTTGCTACGAGTCATAGTTGACTTGATGGCACCTACCAACAGCAATAACAAGGCATACAAATAAAAAAAAAATTCATTCATGTATATTGCCTCCCTATAAATTTTGTTTAATATGCCACCTTAATGCTATTATTCTATGAAGAGCTAGGACCACTTGGAGAAGGTCATGTCTGACCTTTATCACCTTCACAAAGGGGAACTGTCCCTGTCAGCAGTGTTAATAACACAAAGCCAATTGCTATGAAGTCAGTCAGACATGTCCCCCACACTCCCATACCTCTTACTACTAATCTCAATACCAATCTTACGGCTTTGCTAGGTCCAAAATCCAATGTGATAGCTCAGAGACCATATAAAACCATATTAGGAGAGTCAAAAAGTTATAACCAATTTTAATAACAGAATTTATCCAAGACAGTTCCCAAAATGCACATACAGGCAACTTAGCCTCGAGCCTCACGTCTTTAGGCCAGTGTTCCCAAGTTCTCAGTCCTGCTAATCTTGGCTTCCCACGCCTGGTTGTCCAACAGAATTCTCAGTCCTGCCAATATTCCATCTTCAAGGTACTATTTCATGTCAGGTCTCCAGTTCAGCTGTAGGTGTTGCTGCTGTAGGTATAGCTGGAGCCCAGTGGAGATCCTACATTGTTTCAGATTCTCGTCAATGGCACCAGAAGATCTGTATGTCTTACTCTACTGACTTACTCAGTTAAATGTTGAGACTAGCCAATCCCCTTGTAGATTGTTAAGACTAGCCAATCCTTTTGTAGGGTGGTAGATAGCCACTCCTTTGTGATAGGCTAATATACCCCATTCAAGTATTCCTGCCATCTACCTAACAAAGTCAAATAATGGCTAGGAAGAAGTTTGTTGTTGTTATGTGCTACCAAGTCACCTGTTACTCATAGCAAAGCAATGTACAATAACTCTGAAAACTGCCCTATCCTGAGCCAGTCTCACTAACTCCAACACACCTACTCCCAGAGCCCCAGTTACTGTATCAGTCCATCTCACCAGGGCCTTCTCTCTACCCTTCTATGCATAATGTCTTTCTCCAAGGACCAGTACCTACTGGCCACATGCCCAAAATATGTAAGATGTAGCTTCAAAATCCTAGTCTCCAAGGAGAAGCTTGGTTTCACCTTCTCTAAGACAGACCTATTTGTTTTCTTGGCAGTTCATGGTTTGTTCAAGACTCTTCTCTATCATCATAACTCAAAGGCATTGATTCTTCTTCTGCCATCGTTAGTCATTGTCCAGCTCTCTGAAGCATAACAAGTAATTGTGAAGACCATGGATTGGATCAGGCACACCTTAGTCTCTAGACTGACATCATTGCTTCTCGGTACTCTGGAAAGGTCTCTGACAGCAGATTTCTCTAATGTGATTTGTCTTTTGA
>NW_006399774.1:3903858-3915526 GCF_000299155.1 Elephantulus edwardii | reverse complement strand
GCTATTATGATCCATATAGTTGAATGTCTTTCCATGGTCAATACAACACAGGCATGTTTTATATAGTACTCTCTCCTACATAATTACTAGCTCTGGATCCTTTTATAATAAATTTTAACATAATTAAAAAATTGCTAATCTATATATTAATATAATTTTGTAGTTAATTATTTACAGTCATTGGGAAATTATAATGTAAGAATATATTCACTTATGCCATTTGTTGAGACTTAAGCAAATGATAATATTTTGATTATTTATACTTAAATAAATAAATGGAAACATTTGATAGACGATATCAGCGACTAATCCAAAAAACTACAGCACCAAATGATCCACATATGATTTTTAAATCTTTCAATGTAGTGTAGATAACTTATGTAGTTTAAAGTGATTCTTTAATAATTTGTTTTCTTTCGAATTTTTCTACTCACAATGACCTCTTGGATTAAAAACAAATTCTTCCTCTACTGATAATAATCTTTCAAGTTTGGTAAATAATGGCCTCCACCCACCTTAAAAACATTATTTACATGAAATGATAAAATTGCCCTCATGTGTTGTTACCTTTGTCCTCACGTGTATCACCAACGTTGTCCACATGACACCTTACAATGACCCATTTTTCTGTTTATACTGTTGACTGGTTGACTTGAAAAGAGTTTTAAAATCTGCAGGAATTTCCTTCTTTTTGTGTTTTTAGTTCTTATTTTGTAAGTTAGAGTATTTGTTTTTCCCGGAATTATACTTATTACATATTCATGACCTGCATTTTTGAACTGCACTTTTCTGAGCATGCTCACAGATCACCTCATTTTATCCAATCTTGGTTAATAAATACATTAATTGTTTCTTGTCTTAGTACAAAAAGTGGCATTTTTTTTATAATATATCCAGAATCCTGAGAGTTAAACTAGACTACACTCTTTATAACTAGAAGAACCAAACCCCACAATTATTTTTTGCCAATTCGGCCAGATAGTGACCATCTGTCAGGTTTCACAGGCTATAAATCCTAAAAGAAAGAAGTCTTTCTAAAACACAACTCTGATTGCAACCATTCCACTCTCTCAAATCTGGCAGTGACTTATTTTTAAAATCAATTTACCATCGTAAATAAGGACCTTCATGATCTGGCTTTTATTAATGTCATATCTTCTTTCCTTATCATTCTCCATAAATTATGGTATTCCAAACACTCCAAATCATTTCTAGCTCCCCTCAAGCTAAGGTAGATATAATTTTCATGTCTTGGCCATTTTCTCTCTTTCTCTCCCTCCCTCTCTCTCACTCTGCACTTATCTCATTTTTTCTTTTTATTTTATTTGCCTGAGCTTCTACTCAAGTTTCATACTCAACTCAGACTTCATTTTCCTTTGTGTAACCATTCCTAAGACCACCACCCAGAATAAAAGGATTGCCTACTTTGTACTTTTCTATGAAATACTGACTTCATTAGTCTGTCATGGTTTGTTTCTTTCTCTGTGTGTTTTATTGGAATCTTAGATTCTTGAAGGCAGAGGCTTTGTCTTGTTCTTCTTTGGTTATCAGGTACTGAGCACACACACCCTGACACTTTCTAGATAATCAATGCATGCCTGTATTATTCTTTTCCTCATGAAGCTTGTTGGAATGGCTGTGATAGGTAACTAAGAATTTATAAACAGGATGGTGAATATTTTGATGAGCAAATGCAGGTTTGATATGCAAATAAATGAAGGAAAGGCTTTTTAAAAAGAGGCAGATACAACTAGATACATTAAACAGGGTTGAACACTGAAAGATGCTGGTATTGAATTGGAACTGACTCCTAGCTGACCGTCCAATGGTTTTTCAGAGGCCATAAATTGCCCATCTTTTCCTCAGAAAGCATCTGTTGTATTCAAACAACATTCCTTTGGGTTGGCAACTCCCTACCACTTGGTCTCCAGACCTCCACATTATTGGATGGGACAAGTTTGGTGGGGTTTGTTGTTGTTGTTGTCATTGTTTTTATAATCTCTTACTTTATCTGCACTGGAAGTAACACCCTTGTTAAATTCCCAAGTTCCTGGTTTTATATTGTTGACCCCAGTGGGTTTTCAGAGGCTGAAAATCTCATAGGAAGTTGTTTCCTATTTTCCTCCTTTCTTTCTGAATATATTATGTCTTACTAATTATATCTCTTTGTTTTCTCTGTCTTTATAATTAGTAGTGCTCTAGACCAATTTATTAGAAATGAGATAGATGTTATGTAAAAAGATTTGTTCGAATGTTTTTGTCTCTTTCTCTTATTCAGAGAAGATGTGAAAAATCTCCAAGGAGTTTGTTGCTCTTGTGTTTACACATCAAAAGGTGTGAAAACATTTAATTAAGAAAACATTGCCAAATTCATTAAGAAAACATTGCCAAATTCATAGTCCCTTTGGTTGTTGTTTTTATGGGTTGTCGAGTTGCTTGTGACTCATAGTGACCCTATGTACAACAGCCCTAAACCCGGTGAGTCCCTGTGGTAAGAGTCAAATATTTTTAAATCCTTTTGCAATCTAATATAATGATGATTTTTATTAATATAATTATTATAAATAGACAAATACGCATAATTAATAAATATAGCCACATGTTTATACCAAATATGGTCAAATGAAACTAGAAATATATGTATACAAATAGCACTTTTTAACACGTTCTCTTTGCTTTTGTAATTTCTTTTTCTGTGCTATACATGGTTTCATTTTTTTATTCATAAAATGGTCCTTGATCAAAATAATAACATCTACCATCATAATAATAATTGAGCATACAAAGAAGGCATATTTCTTGTCTGTTTTGTAGCTTTGTTACCCTCATTTTGTTATGTAACCTTCTGCAGTAGAACTTGCTGAAAATGTTAGCTTCCCTAGACCGTTGTCTTTAAGTTGATCCAGCTACTCCAATTCTGACTCTCCTACTAGAAAGGCATGGCTCAATCACCACCTTTAGTTCCACTGGGCATGTGGTCTATGCCCCAGCACACCAATAAAAGAAGCTTGCACCCAGAACTCTTTGGCACTTTTCCTTGGTCCTCCTGGGGTAGCCTCAGTCTATACAGCTGCACGAGTTTTCCAGTATCTTCTGCATTTCTGAGCCTGAAGAAACACAAACTGGAGATATGAGATCGGGAGGAACTGGAGAAACAATGTTGTTAGAATTGTTAGAATGATGGGCTAATTATATAAATTAAACATCTGGAACATTTTTGGCCCCCTATTCTGATGGCCAGTCTGATATTATTAGTACTGATTTCATTGGAATAGCTTGTGATTACACCTGGTGTCAGAAGTGGGATCTGGTGGCTTGGTGGTAAAAAGTTGCACTTGCAAATTAAAGTAACACTGTTTGAATCCACTAGCTGCTCCATGAAAAAAGATGGACAGTCTCCTCCAGTGTGACTTATTACCTCTGAAAATTTGCTGGAGGGTCAGCTATGAATCAGTTCCCACTTGACGATACATAATAACAACTACAAAATCCAAATAGACTAACCAATTGTGGTGTCTACTGTTTAGTCTTGAAAGTAGGCAGTGACACAACTTATTCTCATGTTTCCCTCTTTTTTCCTCCAAAGCTACAATGTTACAGTGAGTGTAGACCCTGACAATGAATCTCATTACTCTGACACCAATTATAATCGTGAGCTATTCCAATAATATCACTGTCCACCTAGCATGACGAATAGATAAGTGATAAAGAGTTGCTGGCCTATGGAACAGGGAGTCCTGGGGATCCCTGCTGTGTAGACTTAGGTGGGGCTATGGCTGAATGAGAAGATCATCTAGTATGAAATGCAGGAAGGTGTGCAGTCTCCTCAGCTTGAGGCTGATGCCCATTTGGACTTAGACACAGATGGCTGGGGATGAGCTGAGCAGAACCCAACTCGATGAAGAGATGGTTCATTCTGTGAGCTAGGGTTGATTACTGTAACCTGATGCTTTGCTCTGGGCTGGAGCTTTTTTTATAGATGCAGATGTTCAAAGTTTTAATGCCAACAACAGATTCTTCAGAGAAAAAGACATACTTGTTTCCTCAGAGTACAGGTTTAACAGGAATGAACAAATCAGAAAGAAATGTACTATCTAAAATGGGAAGATTAAGGTAGAAAGCATGAAGTAACTAGCTTAAATGCTTTCATGAACGTAGATGATGTTAAGGGGAAGGTTAACTTTTTTAGATAGGAAGAACAATATCTATACAAGCCCAGGGTGGTCTGTGGTGTGAAGACTTTTGAAAATGGCTTTTATGTCCATTGTGTTAGCCCCCTCTAGGGGCATGATCTCCAGCTACCTCAATTACAGACACGTTTCACCCATTTATCAATTCCACATCATCTTATAAGGCCTGACAGCTGGGATTAAAGGTGTAAGGACACCATAAGAGGGAGAGCTGGCCAGATAGTGGAGAGATTGTGGAAAGGCATAGCCTGACGAGACTGTGGAGATGGAGTCAAAGGTTTTGTTTGCTAGATGACTGAAGAAAACAGAATTTTCTTGCATTGTGTTGCTGTACTGAGCCGGGACTTTTATTATGTGATACCTTTGCCTTCACCTGCTCCCCAAAACCTATTCCCCTAATAAGCCCTACAACTTTTACAATGAATATCAGACCTAGTGAGTGGTACAAGTGGGGCTGTGTGGCTATTATTTTGGTCCCTGTGGATGTAGTTTAGGGACAGTTTCTCTTTGTGCGGGTAACAAACATCAAACTTGTCCTTCCCTATGTTGTCATAAGGTACGTCTGATACAGGCCATGATCTTTGCAATTACTTGCTATGTATCAGAGAGCTGAACAATGACTGGGGATGATAGAAGGATGGTTGATACCTTTGAGCTGTGGTGCTGGAGAAGAGTTGAATATATGATGGACTGCTAGGAGAACAAACAAGTTTGTCCTGGAGAGGGTGAAGCCAGGCTACTACTTGGAAGAAAGGATTCTGAAGCTTCGTCTGACATACTTTGGACATGTTGCAAGGCAGGATCAGTCCTTGGAGAGGGACATCATGCTTGGGAGGGTGGAGGGACAGCGCAGGAGAGGAAGACCCTTGATGAAATGGATTGATTCGGTGACTGGAGTAATGGAAGTAGGTGTCTCAGAGACAATAAGATTGGCAAGGGATAGAGCAGGGTTTAGGGCTGTTGTACATAGGGTTGCTATGAGTCGCAGGTGTCTCGATGGCACCCAACAGCAACAAAAACAATATTGTCATTGCTCCTTTTACAGTGACATTTTGCACTTAATTTTTTTCTGACAACATGGAATCTTAGATGTATTTTTATGATAAAACCCTATAAAAGAGTTATATGTACTTAGAACATGACAAGTTATATTGAAAATACAACTTTGAAAATTTAGCATTACAGATAAATCCCTAAATTTATTGTTTCCTCGATGACACTTAATAATTGAGATATAAGTTATAAAAGTCACTAAAATGATCTAAGGATTATTAGTAAACATCAGTCAGCCAACCAAACCACAAAAGTCAACTGAAACTCATGGCCATTGAGTCAGTGCCAATCCGTAGCCACATTGAAGGCAGAGTAGAACTGTCTGTCCTTATATAGTTTCCAAGACTTAATTTTCATGGACACAGATCACCACATCTTTCTTCTGCACGGGGGCTGGAAAACCACTCATCTTTTGGTCATTAGCTGAGCACTTAACCCCCACACCGCAAGGGTTCCTTGAAATAGTTATAAACCCACTGCTGTTGAGTGGACTCTGACTTTTAGCAACCTTCCATTTAGAAACAATCCACATTTCCAAGACTGGAGATTGTCCATGTTTTCTCTCATGGGGAGGCTGGTAATTTCAAATTACTGACTTTTCAGTTAGTAGCTGAATAAATTGTACATGAGTCTACCAGGGGTACTTAAAAGAGTTATGTCACTCAAAACCCCTCATTGTTGTTGAGTCAAAGACTCTCCAGTAGGTTTTCAGAGGCTGCAAATTATATGGGAGGAGATTGCCTACCTTTCTCTGGAGGAGCTGAGATGTGATGCCTTTGGATTAGCAGTATAACTAACTCCCTGTGAACTAGACAACCGGAAGAGGAATTTGAAAATATTACTGTGCCTTGCTCTGATTTTTAAAAAATGTGAAAGTTGAAAGTTCTAAAGATTAAGTTGTTTGTACAAGACATATATTACTTTAGACAAAATCAGCCTAAAGCCTAGATTATCTTGCCTTCTCCCAAATTATGAAAGTACAAGGATTTTTCCCTTGTGATAAAATTATATGGTTTATTAATAATGCTTGCTTTTCTGTTTTGTTCTGAGTTGAAATGCAAGATTGATACTTAATTTGCATAAAATTTTGGGTTTTATCCTAATATCTAACAAGATTACTTATCACAAATACTTGGAACTCTAGAGGGCATAGCCAATGACTTTTCCAACTTTGCAAAACACAGTAAATGGTCACTGTACTTGTTATATGGACGTTAGATTAGTAAATGGACTTTTTCCACAAAGTGTCTTTGATGAGAGAGAAAGCATGGTCTTGAATTAACACTAGTTTTCAACGGGTTCTTCGTTGAACGCTGTGAACACCTCTCTATAGATCTTACTTACTCACTGTAGTTCTTCATCTAGTAAATATTCACTATTAGATTGAACACTTTTAAAAATACTGATCTCAGCAAGCTCTGGTGGACTAGTGGCAAGAAGCTGCACAGCAGCCCCAGAGGTGAGGGTTCGAATTCACCAGATGCTTTGCTGGAGAAGGAGGGACAATATCCTCCTGTATCAGTCAAATCTGATTTGATGGCACACACACAAAAAAGAATAAAAATAATTTTTAAAAAAAAATTACTGTTCTCTGAAATCCTTTTTTCATTTGATAAAGGGTTTCTTTGTATTCATGTGATATGATCCTTTGTGAAATGCGATAGATGGACAGATGGATGGATATATAGACAGATAGATGAAGAGAGAGAGAGAGAGAGAGAGAGAGAGAGATATCTCGCATATCCAGTGGACTCTGACTCATGGTGACGCTACGTACAACAGTATGAAATATTATATTATCTGATTCTGCACCATCCCTGTGGTTGCATGCATGTCTTATTCCATTTTTGTGACTGCTGTACAAATCCATCTCATTGATGGTCTCACCTGTGCTTGTTGGTCCTCTACATCATAAAATACAACGTCCTCTAGATTCTGACCCCGCCTGATGTGTTGTCCAAAGCAAGTGCATTGGAGAGTGCTCTATTGTGATATGTAGTTTTTTTACTGAATTATTTCTGGAAGTAGAACCAGGCCATTATTTGTCTTATTCTGTAATTTCTGCTGAAGTTACATGGGTGACCTTGTTGGTATTTGAAGTTCTGAAGGCATATATTCCAGGATCATAATAACACACATGCCACCCAATTCTGACAGTGTGATAGATGATAGTTGTATAAAATGCAGCCATGAGTGATGATATTCCATTCCTACAGCAAATCCAAATGGAACCCTTCCTGCCTTCCAGATACTGTGTTCTACTGTTTTAGTTATCTAGTGCTGGTATAACAGAAATAAGTAGATGACTTTAACAAACATAGAATTAGTGTTTCATGGTTTAGGAGGCTAAACCAACTCCTAGGGAACACTCTTTTCCCCTTTGTCAGTTCTCTTATCTTCCTCTGGGTTTAGAAGCTCCTCAGCACAGGGACTCCAGGCCAAAAGATTTGCTGTACTTTCACGTCATCTTTCTTAATGGTAATGTCTTTCTCTCTTTGATCTCTCCTTTCTTCTTGCAGCTTTTGTAAGTAAGATAAAAAAAAGTGGTATAAGCCAAAGCTCAGGGATACTTTCATCCAGTCAGGGTTGCAACCCCAGTAGGAATGCTCCATCCCACCATAAACCTCTAACAATTTATTAACTGATCACATCAGATCCCATCAAGAAGAACCATTACATTATTGTATAAATGTCAAATTACATCTTTACACAACCGTCAAACTTCTGAGAATGATGGCTCCATCAACTTGACACCTTTGGGGATGTTTGTTATTATTTTTATGTGCAGCTGAGCCAGAACCGACCCATAGCTGATCCTCCAGCAGGTTTTAAGAGACAGTGAGTCGCACAGGAGGAGATTACCCATTCTTCTCCAATGATGGCCCAGT
Organism: Elephantulus edwardii; assembly: GCF_000299155.1. Lineage (NCBI taxonomy): Eukaryota > Metazoa > Chordata > Mammalia > Macroscelidea > Macroscelididae > Elephantulus > Elephantulus edwardii. The sequence goes on along the minus strand of NW_006399774.1, from coordinate 3,907,395 downwards.
CAAGTTGATCTATTTTTGCGGGGACATAATTTCATCTATAGCATAAACATCAGAAGCTACCTGAAACTGACAACTGTGTTCCTGCAAGGCTGGGACCAGGTTACGGGAATCACTATATCGTGCTGCAAACCTTGAAGAATTTTGCTGAGCCATCTATTCAGAAAACAAAGGACCCTGGGGGAATTTGGGTTAGACTCTTCATGGACCGATGCCTGGAACACCATATCCTCTCTGGCTACTGCTGAGTGGTGTCCGGCTTGGGCATAGGTCCTTTGCCACTTTAATTCCCTTGCCAGGTTTCAGGAACCAGGCCGCATTCTGACAGAACTGCCAATGAGTTTTCCTTCTTGCCGCACTCCAGATGGTCTGTTGAGTCGTAGACTACAAATTGTGGCTTGTTCATTCTAAGTGCTGCCAAGCCACAGAATCTGAACATGGGAGACTGAAGGATGCTTGTGCCTTTCCATACCATGCCACCCTAGTGTGATCTTCCCCAGGCTTGACACACACTCCTCATTTTGTTCCATACCCAAACATTTAGAAATGATAACTGCTAATTCTTACTTTCCTGAACTTAATGTTTTAACATGGCTTTGAGGAGGAACAGAGTAGTTGAAGCACATACAACACCCATTTTATTTAAAACCCAGCATTACTCTAATGAATATATATATAGCTCCAAGAATAGGGAAAAATGCTTTTTAAATTACTTAAAGTCCCACAACTTAATCACAGCTGTAGAAAATCTTTAAACATCTGCAGTCAGAAAAGTAGAATGGTTTCTAGTCGCTGTTCTGCTCAGATAGCTATATACAATTTCAACTGGAAATTGGCCTTAATAGGCTCAGCGTTTGGTGCCTCCAACCTAGAGTTTTCGAATGGAAATGTTGACTCAGCCTTAAGGGCACACCACAGACTGTGGAGACGGAGGCTGTCTTCTTGGCAGAGTGCTTGTCAACTGGCTCCCCATTAATGTGAGCTTTTATATATTTGATAAAGATAACTGTTTCCTGTTATCCAAAATAGCTTCTTCTAATTGTGGGCCAAGTTATTGATGCAGAATGTGAAACTCTCCCTTTACGTCTCAAGGACAATCGGTGCTTTGAAGCACCAAGTGGGTTTTGTTTCTGGTTTGAAAGTAGAAAACGGAGGAACATGAGTCGTCTTTTTAATTTCTCTGCTGCTAGCTCCCTACTTAATAATTTAGTGTAGAAAACGCGATGCCTAAAGAAAAGAGTGATTTCATCATTAAGACTTGAGAAGAGAAGTAAGTCTAAATGGAAAACTAGTAAGGTTCTATATTTGAAGAAGATTGTGCTCAACTAATGAAGAGATTATTCTTAGCATTTTAATAGTGAGATAAAAAGATGTTAGCTAACATTTAAAAACATTTATCATTTTCTCTATATTTCAGTAATTTCCTTAGATTACACAAGTAATACAAACTTCTAGAAGTTCAACCAAAGGAGAAAAGTATAAACAAGAGAGTTATAATCTCTCCCTAATACCACAGCACAGATGGATGCATAGATTGACAGACACGCAGATAAATATGTAGAGATGTTTTGTGGGGTTTTTTTTCTAGCTGTTTTTCAATGTACATAGAAATGGGAATAAAAAGCAGTTCATACTATGACACTATTTTATAATTTGTGATTTTTCTGTGGAACAATATATTGTGTGCATCGCCACATATCAATTAAATAAATCTGTATTATAATTTTTCAATAGATTACATTGTATATAGGTGCTGGTGTTGTTTGATGCTGTTGCATTGACCCCTGTTCATAGCGACCCCGTGTGGCATGGTAGTATTGCCTCATAGGGTGTCCTAGGCTGTTGCTCTTACAGAAGCAGATTGTCATGTCTTTTTTCCTTGGAGCCACTGGGTGAGCTTGAACTTCCAGATTTTCAGTTAACAGCCGAGCATTTAATCACTACATTCTGAGGACATCTTTAAAAACTTTTTTTTCTGTTAAATCAATCCACGGTTGTATAGAGTCTTTCACTATTATAAACAGTATGTATAATATTTCTGCATGTTGTTGTTGCTGTTGAGTCGTAACTGACTCATAGCTGACCCTCCCATACGTGTTCAGAGAGAATAAATCACAGGGGAGGAACACTGCCTATCTTTCTCCTGTGGAACTGCTCTCTGGTGGATTTGAACCATATGCCAGTAAGTTGGCAGTGCAGCCCCTTACCACTAGGCCTAACATGCGATGCTTTTAACATAGGCTACATTTCCCCTGGATTAAATGTTACTACAAAAAATTCTACTAAATGTAACATATGTTATGCCTTTCTAAAAGAACCAATGTATAATCATTTTAGTGGACAGGTTTCTGAGAAAAAAATGAAAAGGAATCATTAGTGAATTAAACTTTGAAAAAAGGTGGCATCAACTTTGCATTGCTGTGGAATATTTTCAATAGAGCCCCTAAACTTTTTCTTCAGATGCAGTCAAAATGCTCCCCCAGAGGCAGTCATCTTCTCTGTAACCGACAGGAAAGTTCTGGAAGGAAATATATGCCAGAAGCTGATGATCTGAAGACTTTGATGGTCCAGATTCCCAAGGGCAAAGGGCAAATTCAGTGACAGTATTTTATTTACAAAGACACAAATGCACTGTTGCAAAATGACACCACCTATAACTTAAGCCAAATTTAGTCATGGCATGGCAGAATATAAGCATTGAAATCAGGATGTGGGATGTGGGGAGAAGTCTCCCTCATCCCCATGCCACAGAGAAGCAGTGGAGGTATTAGAAGCATTATTTGCCTTTTCGTGGAATCACCCAGCCGACTGCCTCTAGCTCCCTTCCTTTGTTTGTGTTCTGAGTGGGAGTGAGAAGGCGTGAGAAGTCTTGGAGATGCTTGACACCAGACGCTAAAGTCTGACCTCATATTACTGGCAGTGATTAATACACCTGCAGAGTCCTTATTTTAGCCTGGAGTACACAGATCCTTTTCCTGACAAGCCTCACTCGCCGTCCTGACTGCACTTTTGTTTACTCCTTTTCTGTATTTTTCTCTCTTCCTCAAGGACCCTGGCCTTCCCTGCAAGATATCCCACTCCTTGCAAATGCCCTCTCATGGTGGAACTTGTTCCTTCACTTTCCTTTACTCTTGGTGTAATCTGTAGGGAGTTTCACAGCTAACCCAAAGGAGATTCTTTTTTTTTTTTTTACATTTTATTAGTATTAATGAACATTTACAGGGATTTTGGGTGTTCATTCCTTCATTGCTGTACCATTCTCTCTACCCTCTTCCCCAGTTTGTTCTTCTTCCCCGCCATCCGAATGTCTGTTTTAATTGTCCAATTGCCACAGTGCTTGTCAAAGCCAGTTCTGTTTAATCTCCTTTGTCAGTGCATCCTTTGCCATTCCCTATCACTCCTCCCTGAGAGAGACTTCACCCTGACTCATAAGGGAAAGGGAATGGCGTATTCTCTTAGCTACTTCCTGCTGAAAAGGGACGCTGTGGGTTTCAGGGTGAAGATCTTCTCTCACTACTCTAAAGGGCCCCTTTGGCAGTA
>NW_006399774.1:3900116-3902983 GCF_000299155.1 Elephantulus edwardii | reverse complement strand
ACACACACACACAGATGTCTTAGAAGGAGCTCATAATTGCTTTTGCTTTCTCTGAGTTTATTATCCCCATATCTGACTGTCTGCCTGCTTCTTTCTCTTTCTCTATCATGTTCCTTCTTTCTATGAATAGTAGATACTTAAAACTTGACAGGTATTAATAAAAAGATGAAGCAACTGTGGGTCTTGTTTTAAATCCTGAGAAATCTTCATTTGTACTTATTCTAGAAAGCGTTGGAAATAGCAAAAATACATACAACCAGATGCATTTTGCTTTTAAATGAGGAAGTGAGTAACCTAGGCTTACGTAAGTACTCATGAATCAGCCTTCACTTAAGTAGTGTGGAAATACTCAAGTCTTTCTCAAGCGAAGGGCTGAGGGAGTTGAGAGGGGGAGGAGGGAGTTGATGGAATCTACTGAGCAATTTATCTCGGCTCAGCTGCAAACCTTGGCATCAATGATAGGAAGACAAGCACCCGAGCAAACAAGTGGCAATCAAGGAGAGAGACAAGGAGTATCTGGCAAGTGGATTGAAAGTGGACTCACCCAAGCCATGGCATTTTCAATTGCTTGTGAAAGTTGGACAGTGAATAAGAAAGATTGAAGAACTGCTGCCTTCGAGTTATCATGTTGTCAGAGTATTGGCTATACCATGGACGGCCAAGAGAAAGTAAATCTGACTTGGAAGAACTTCAACCAAGATGTTCTTTAGAGCCAAGGATGGTAACTGAACTCCATCTCATGTTTTGGACATGATGCTCGTTAGGAAAGGACATGTTGCTGGGAAAAGTAGAGGGTCAGGGATGAAGAGGAAGGCACTCTGAGATAGATTGACACAGTGACTGTGGTCATGAACTCCGACATGGATGGAAGATGGAGCTGGAGAAGGCAAGATTTTGGTGTGTTGTTTATAGCATGACATGAGTCTCAGTCAACTCAGTGGCACCTAACAAAAACTACATTCAATATGTATACTGAGACAATAAGTCAAACTATATGAAGAATGTGTCATTACGATTGGAGACTCATCAACAGGCTTTGTTATGCAGATGATACAACTCTGCTTCCTGAAAGTGAAGAAGAATTGAAGTACTTATTGAAGAATATCTAAGAGAAAAGCTTTCAGTATGAAATATGCCTCAACATAAAGCAAAAATATTCCAATATTCCCACCTGGACCAGTAAAGAACATCTTAATAAAGAGAGAAAAGATTGAAGTTGTCAAAGATTTCATTTTCCCTGGATTTACAATCACCACCCACGGAAACAGCAGTCAAAAAAATAAATAACATGTGGCATTGGACAAATCTGCTGTCAATATCCTCTTTTTAGTCCGAAAGAGGAAAGATGTCAGATTAAAGACTAAGGTATACCTGAACCAAACTTTTGCCTTTTCATTTGCTTCAGAGCCATATGTAAGTCCAACAGGGAGTAAGGAGGACTGAAGAAGAATTGAAGCCTTTCGATTGTGGTGGTGGCAAAGAGTATCGAACATACCATGGACTGCCAAAAGAGTAAACAGCTGTGTCTCAGAAGAAATGCAGTCAAAATCCTCCCTGGAGGCAAAGACTGTGAAACTTCGTCTTACACACTTAGAGCATGTTGCCATGGGCACCAATCCTTGGAAGAGAACGTCAGACTTGGATAGGTGGAGTGTCAGTGAAAGAGGGGCAGACACTCTGTGAGGTGGGTTGACACAGTGACTGTGACAGCAGGTTCACATATAAAAGAGATTGTGAGGCTGGAGAAAGCTCCAGCAATACTTTAATCCACTGTACATGGGGTCACTGTGAGTCGGAGCTGATTTAACATCACCTAACAAGAACCCCTGCTGTACTTTCCTCATCTGATCTTGTTCACCCTCTACGGTAGCTTATTTGTTTCCTTTTTACCCCTCCCGGAGTATTATACGGCTTCAGTCATTGAAAACCAACCCTGGTCTGTTGTTCTGTATTCTTCGAGAAGGAATACTCAGTTAGGTAGACCTCAGTTTGTTCAATTAAACTAACACTATGCATAGCTAGGTCTCTTATTGTTCATGGACTTGACTTCCAGCATCGTCATCTGTAACTCTCTCTCCTGATGAGCAACAGAACTTGTCTTCTGGTTGCTAAGCATCTAACTTCCTGTTGTACTTTTACAGCATTCATGCTTCTGATATGAAGGACTGGAACCCAAACAAACAAACAAAAGCAAACACAGTGCCGAAGAGCAGGTAACCCTATTGAACAGGTATTGAAGTGGCACCTACTTCCTAGATTACATGCCTCTGGAAACTCTATGAACTTTGATAAATGTCGATAGTTGCAGGGGGGCTTCAGGCCTTTTGTTCATAGGGTTTCTCTGAGTTGTGCTTCACTCAAAGGCAATCAACAACAACAATATTGCACAGGAGGAGATTATCCATCTTTCTCTTGAAATGCTACTGGTGAATTTGAGTTGTCAGAAGGGTGCAACCTTTGGGTTGGCAGTGTGACTCCCTATGAACAATGCCACCCATTTCTAAATCATTAGAACATACAAGCACTCACTTGAGAAACAGCGCTTCTTCACCTCGGACCAGTGGAGTTACTCTCATTACTGGATGTTCTTTGACTTATCACTTTGATCTCTTCTTAGATTTAGGTGTTTACTCTCCCAAATTATCTGACTTTGAATTTGTAACTTGAAGTCCTTGTAAATGCATTGTTGTGGTTGTTGTTATGTGCCTTCGAGTTGCTTGCGACTCATAGTGACCCTATGTACAACAGCCCTAAACTCTGCTCTGTCCTGTGCCAATCGCACCATCTCCAGTACACCCATCCTGATTACTTCAGTCACTGAATCAATCTACCCCATAGAGGGCCTTCCCCTCCTGCGCTGTCCCTCC
>NW_006399774.1:3885627-3898603 GCF_000299155.1 Elephantulus edwardii | reverse complement strand
AATATTTTTATTGTGTTTGGATGTTTTATATCCCAATTAAAAAAAATAAAATAAAAAGCTATACCAAGTTCAGGTTTTTTTTGGGTCCATCAATTCTTTTTCACATAAGTTGTTGAACACTTAGTCGTAGCGTCTCAGTTCTGCTTTCCTGTTTGCCATCTCTACTGAAATCTTCACCACATCAGACTATGCTCTGTTGTCAACCTGTTCATCTCTAATGCTCTGTGTAAATTTAAAAGCTTGCCAGCTGCTGACAAGGCATCCCAAAGGCATGCGGTTCAAATCCACCAGTTGCTCCATGGAAGAAAGATGAGCAATCTCCTCATGTGATATATTGCCTTTGAAAATTCACTGGAGGGTCAGCTATGGTTTGGTTCCACTCACAGGCACATGGCAACAATTGTTACTGCACAGCAAATGCCCTGGTTCAGTTCCCCTTGCCCGGAAAAAGAATTGAACTGGGTGAGAGACAACAGAAGATTGGTTCTGGCTGTGTGGTGTCTCCTGGTTTTGGTCTATGTTCTCAACAGAATCCCAACGTTGATTGACCCTTGTTAGAACACACGATTGAGAGGAAAGGTGAGGAGACAGGATGAAGATTTATTTAAAAGAGATGTGTCTCTGAGAGAGTGATTCTCTGAAAGGGTCCCTGTCCAGAAATGAAGAAGGAGGGTACTCAGTAGACACAGGCCTGGTCTACTATAGCTGGATGCCTCCTCAGATTGACATACTTCTGGGCTCGCGATAGGGCCAGTGGGATGCTGTGGTGGGCAATTCCAATCCGTTCTTCTTGACCTCACTCTTGAGGACAGCCTCTGTCTGATGTCCCTGGTTCTGGTTGAGTAAGGCACACTTATAACTACTTCCCTTGCCCCTTGTGCCTGTTTGCTTCCAGCTTGAATTTCTGGTTCTACCCTGCTGGTATCCACCCGAATACTCCTTTCCCCCAATTTCTTCTTGTTTATTAGCCTGATTTTGACCCTAACGCTACTACTATTGACACAGTGACTATAACTACGGCCTTGACCATGGGGAAGGTTGTACGGATAGTCCAGGATAGGGCATGGTTATAATCTGTTGTTCATAGGCTCACTATAAGTAGTAGTCAACTTGATGGCACATAACAATAACATCTGTGTTTAACATAATGTTTATTCCTTTCCAGTTCTTGTTCTTTACTGGATCATCTACTTTCTAAAAGAGAAAAAAATTCAAATAAATTGCTGAATCTTTCAAAAGTCTCACATTATTTTCAGGTTCAATCCAAGTAGTTCTTATATCCTCATTAACTTTCACTTAATCACTCAATCTACTTAGTATTCATCTTTGGATTTGTAGCCAGCCCCATAAACAGACCGCTTGGATCTATCCTGTAAAACGGCTACACGTTTTCATAGGGACCGTTGAGGACTAAGGTGCATCTAATTCAGACCATAGTGTTTTCCATCACTCGCTATGCATCTGAGAGTGGCACAATGACTAAAGGTGATAGAAGAATTGATGCTTTTGAACTGTGGTGTTGGAGAAGAGTACTGAATATTCCATGAACTGTGAAGAGAACAAATAGATGTCTTGGATAAAATGCAGCCCATGCGATCCTTGGAGGTAAAGATGATAAACCATCTCACATGCTTTGGGCATGTTGCTAGGAAAGGCTAATCATTGGAGACGGATATTGTGCTTGGGAAGGTGGAGATTCAATGAAAGAGAGGAAGACCTTCACCCAGGTTGATTGATGGTGACGATAGCAATGAGCTCAAGGGTGTCAGAGATTGTGAGGATGACACAGGATTAGACAGGTTGTTCTTATCTGTTGTTCACAGGGTCAGATGATACCTAACAACAACATCATTGCTTTCTTAGGATAAGAAAACAATAGAAGACATGTTGTTGTTGGATTCCCTTAAGTCAAGTACAACTCACAGCAACCCTATAAAAGATCCAGTAGTCGAAATAAAATAATATTCTTGAACAGACCTGCCTCAAGTGAACATGGCCGTCCTAACCTAAATAAATAAATTAAACAAACAAACAAACAAATAAATAAATAAAATTTATTTACGTAAACTATCAGGTTTTGTAATCAGAAGTTTTGGGACTCTTCCCAAAGGTATAGACCAGATTTCTTTTTTATTTTATTTTTAATTTTTTTTTGTTTATTTCATCTTTATCTCCAGTTAAAGAGAAGCCCTGACCTATCTGGTCCTGATAGATAATTCCAAGAATTATCATTGTTCTATTTGTCATTGTTCCTTGGGGAACCAAGGACATTTTTAGTTCTTTGATCTGATAGTGTGTCCTATGGAAGCTTGCATGGTTATTTCAAGGGAGGGAAGTAGGCGGGCCCTGGAGAGCCCTGCCAGTGTGTGATAACCTGATGTTATCAGCCCCAGTTCCCAGGAGGATTGCACAAGCCACATACCTGCTCTCTGTGCCAGGCACTCACTAGAGCAGCCCACGAGGAAGTTTTCCTTGGCAGGCTTGCATGGCCATTCCTAGTCAGTGGGCTTTACAGTCCAAACTTTATGACAATTTGAGAGTCTTATTAGCGTCTACGTTGAGTACTTTAAATAAACTTAGAATGAGAATTTTTTTTCTTCTGTCATGAGCTTTTATTTTTGAAATTATTAAAGAATAATTTATTTCACATGAAGCAGGAACACCAAGCGTTCTGTTCCCATTTCATTTTCTGGTTTTTGTGGAAGAATCAGAAGAGGCGTCTCGCCTCTTGTGAAAGCGTGGCCTCATGTGCATTTGCTAATTAACCTGTTTCTGGCACATAGAGACACAACCTCAAAACATCTGGATTAACGGGGCAGAACAGCTACACGGAAAACAAGCCTATGAGCTGTGTTGTAAAATCTCGTTAGGCTTCATTGCTCCATCAGGTATAGATCAAATACAGCCTGTGTATGCATTTATTACTGATTTAGTCAGCCTACTTGATTCCGTGTAAGAACTAACTTATCTGACTTTTAGGAGCTATTATCAGCTGTCAGCAGTGATGAGTAATTACCACAAATACCTCTTTGTGCTCTCCAAATGGTACATTTCCTTTTACTCTTGGATATGAAGAGTATATCATGTCTGCATGATGTCATTTTGAATATTCTAGAGCTGAAGCCACATTTATTATGGGTAATATTGCTAAGAGACCAAGAATTTATGACCAATGTGAGCTAATTAAGAAGAGAAGGTTGGGTTTTTTTTATAATTTTTTATTTTTACAGAGGTTTTGGATTTCCATTCATTCATTGCCGCAATTTTCTCCCTTCCCACCCCTCCCCACCAGCTCGCTTCCCCCTCCGAAGAGAAAAAAAAAAAAAAAAAAAAAAAAAATTCCTTCATTAGTATACAATTCCCACGTCCCTTCCCCCCACCCCCCACCCCGAGTACACTTCTCTATGATAGAAAAAAACTGGATAAATTATGTATATTGTATTGAAACAGATGAGGAAAAGAACAGATTATAAGTGATATATGATTGAGTATTATGGTTAGCACAGGAATCCAGAATTAAGGTTGCATAGAGAAGGTTGTTTTTAATGTACTTATTCCATTCCTCACTCTGAGCTTCCAAGACTGACCCTTTTCCTACTTAAGCCTCAGTGACTATGAGCTTTCTCTTGTTTGTTAAGTGTAACTATAGGGCAGCACACTTATCACCACTTTATTACCAAGAGATTCTGCTGCTAAGTTATAGGAAGCTTGTTTATTAACTCCTCGTCTCTGAGCATGAAGAACTTTATGTGTGCTTGTGTCTGAACACACCAAGACACATGTATACATTTATGTATGTTTGTTTCTGTAGATATATAATATGCATGTGTGTGCACACGTGTGTGTGTGTGTGTGTGTGTGTGTGAGTGTGAATCGCCATCATTTTAAAAATAAATTGTTACTAAAAACCATAGTTACCACGTTCTTCTTAGGTGACTTTGTATTTTCTCTGACTCATTGTGACGATAGCACAAAACCCTGGCCAGTCCTGACTTCACAATGTCTGCTCTGCAGAGACCATGAATATATGACGAGTGTGAGCTAATTAACAGGAGAAGGTTGCTTTTTAATGTATTTATTCCATTTCTCAGTCTAAGATTCCCAGATTGACCCTTTTCCTCCTTAAGCCTCAGTGAATGTGTGCTCTCTTGTTTGTTAAGTGTAACTATACGGCACAACCACAATTGTAGTCCCTCTAACAGTTCATCCAGTGAGGGGCTTCCTCTTTTTCACTGACCTCTGGCTGTTCCACATATGAGCATCTTTTCCAAGGACTCATCCCACCTGACATACCCAGAGTATGTGAGTTAAAGTTGTTCCATCCTTGCTTCTAAGGAGCACTCTGACTATACTTCTTTGTTTTGATACAGACCTCTTTATTCTTTTGGCAGGACTGTATCTTCTCTGACACCACAATGCAAAGGCATTCATTCTTTGTCCTTTTTTATTCATAGCTACACTGGGAAGGAAACATGCTTTTGGTTTTGTTTTCAAGAGGAGGAATTCTTTCCATAAGTTTTTTTTTCTTTTTTTTTAAGTTTTTTTTTTTATTATTTTTTATTATTTTTTGTGCGTGTACTGTCAAATCAGATCTGACTGGTACAGGAGGATATTGCGCCTCCTTCTCCGGCAGAGCATCTGGTGGATTCGAACCGTGTTCCTATGGGATTGCAGAGTCTTTCCATAAGTTTTTAATTCCCAAACCCCAATCCAATAACTGTGGCAATGGGAGCAGGTATGTCAGAGACATTGGCACTGGCTGAGGAGAGAGCAAGGTTCAGAGTTATTGTTGTATAAGGTCACTGTGAGTCATGGTCAAGTTGAGGACACACGACAACCACCACCACCATATCACAGCTATGGACAATGCAGACCTTCCCCATAGGGTTTCCTGAAGCTGGGTATCTTTAAAAACCTGTTTCATCTAAATACTACATATGGAACTATATCAACAAAACCTCAACTCACTGTTTTCAAGTCAGAACCAACTCAGAACTTAGCCTCCGTTTTCAGGGACTGTGAATGACACCGGAGGAGATGCCGGTCTTTCACTTGTGGAACAGCTCGTGTGTACAAAGCATGAGACACATGCCACCTTTGGGTTGGCTGTGCAGCGCCCTCTCAGCTCTGTCACTGGAGCTCCCTTTAAATGCTTAAGCATTTAAATAACTTTTTCAATTTAAATGATTTAAAAGCATTTAAATCACTACTGTGATTTAACAATAGCTTCAGGGTGGTTGTTGTTAATATGGGCTGTTGAGTCACCTGCGACTCATAGCGACCCTATGTACAATAGCCCTAAACCCTGCTCTATCCCTTGACAATCTTATTGTCTCCAACACACCTACCCCATTACCTTAGTCACTGAATCAATCCATCTCATCCAGGGTCTTCCTCTCCTGCACTGTCCCTCCACCCTCCCAAGCATGATGTCACTCTACAAGGACTGATCCCATCTTGCAACATGTCCAACGTATGTCAGACAAAGCTTCAGAATCCTTGCCTCCAAGGAACAGCCTGGCTTCCCCCTCTCCAGAATGAACTTGTTTGTTCTCCTAGCAGCTCATGGTATGTTCAGTACTCTTCTCCAGCACCACAGCTCAAAGGCAATAACTCTCCTTCTGTTATCCCTAGTCATTGTCCAGCTCTCTGATGCATAGCAATTAATTGCAAAGACCATGGCCTGTATCAGGTACACCTTAGTCTCCAGACTGATATCATTGCTCTTCAGCACTTTGGAGAGGTCTCTGACAGCTAACTTTCCCAGTGCAATTAATCTCTTGATTTCTTGGCTGCTGGTACCAAGAGTGATGATTGTAGAGCCAAGCAAACTGAAGCTGTCAACAATCTCAACCTCTTCATCTATCATGAGGCTGTCAATTGGCCCAGTGGTGAGAGTCTTTGATTTATTGATGTTGAGCTTCAATCCATATTGAAGGCTGCAGTCCTTGACCTTCAGGGTAAATATATCAAAAGAAGCCCTTCTGTGTAGCTGCTTTCTCATTAGACATATACTCTGTGATATAATGAGAACTGATCATTTGCTTGGAGTTTGACCTCATTCACTTTGAATGAAGTAGGATTCTGAGTCACTTGATTCAGGCCCACACAACAGATCTTGATCCTGTGCTAGCTGAGGCACGCCACGTTCATAAGGTAGAAAATTTGAGGCAAAGAAGGAAAAATACTTTATAGGAAGTTTTGAGTGACTTTATGGTGCTGGAGAAGAGTCTTGAACACACCATGGACTGCCAAGAAAACAAATAGGTCTGTCTTGGAGAGGGTGAAACCAAGTTTCTCCTTGAACTCTAGGATTTTGAAGCTCTGTCTCTCATACTTTGGGCACGAGGACAGGAGAGACTAGTCCTTGGAGAAGGATATCATGCTTGAAAGGGGGGAGGGACAGCACAGGAGAGGGAGACCCCAGATGAGATGGACTGATAGAGTAACTGGGGCAATCAGGGTTGGTGTGTCGGAGTCAGTGAGACTGGCTCAGGACAGGACAGGATTCAGAACTGTGTAGATTGGGTCGCTATGGGATATAGATGACTCGACAGCCCATAACAACAACAGCAACAATGATGACCACAAGATGCATATCTGATTATTTGACATCTTTAAATGAATTTGCCTGCATATACTTAGTGGAAAAATAACGTTGAAACTAAAAAATGTCTGCTGGCTTGTGAAAATGTCTAGAGCCCTCAGGGCAGGAGGTGTGTGTAAATGAAACCCACCATTTCCCGTTTAATTTAACAAAGCTCATTTCTACCTTTTTTTTTTTTTAATTATCTGTAGTTTAACTAAAGTCTGGGATAAGTGGTTTCACTGCATTTTGTTCTGTCTGCCAACTTGATGCCCGTATTTTCTCCAGACACATGGAAGTACTTAGTTTGCTGGCACAGAACATGAGCAGTCTTTGCCTGGAGTAATCTAGGCCTCTATAGAGAACCAGTGCTTGTTTGTGGGGAGAAAAGAAGACAAACTGAGCTCTGGTGGCATAGTGGCAAAAAGCTGCGCTGCAATCCTGAAGGCATGTGGTTCGAGGCCATCAGCTGCTCCATGGGAAGATGGGAAATCTCCTCCATTGCTGTTAACTGCCTCTGAAAACCCACCTGAGGGTCAGCTATGGGTCGGTTCTGACTTGACAGTACACAACAACAACAACCAGCAAGTTAGGAAGTCCCTATCCCACCGCTGCTTCGGCTACTCAGGAGTGGAAGGCCTTCCTTGAGATGAGCTGATACAGTGATTGCAGCCATGGCCTTGAGCCCAGCACAGACTAAGAAAGTTGCAGTATTGGGCAAGGTTTCGATTTATTTGAAATACAGAGCTGACTCAATGACATCTAGCAACAACCACAGCATTGCAAACACAAGGGAGCGTCACTGTGAGTTGGGATCAGTTTTGCAGCCGTGGGTACTAAACAGTTAAGATTACCAGTGGAAGGCTTAAATAGCAAAAATAGAAATATAGAAAAATAGAAAGATAAAACTCCCATCATTTAAAACCAGGCTTTAAAAAAAATCGAACTCTGTTCATTCACAATGTTGTTATTCACAATAGCAAGAACATGAAAACAGCTCAGATGCCTGTGAACAAAGAAATGGATTGAGAAATTGTGGTACATTCACATGATTAAATACTACGCAGCACTCAGGAGCAACAATTCAAAAAAATCCATATAAAACATGGGAGACACCAGATCTCTGTCAGGGAGAAAAGCTGGAGACCAGTGAAGAAGCTTGTCTGGTCAACCCCAACTCCCACCCCTCTGACCCTGCCCAGGGCTGCCAGCTCATTATTCATTCCTTTGTACAGGTATCTGTAAGACCACACTCCAGCTGGCTCCCACGACAGGGAATCCTTGAAGTGCAAAATCCTAGAAGTTCAGATTGAGGCAGGACCAACAAGAACGTGGACGCAACAGCTGCATCTTTTTATTATTTAGTGAAAGTTTACACATCATTAGTTTTCATTCAATCCTTCATACACATTTTGTTTTCCCACATTAATGGTAGTTGTTAAATGTAATTAATTACAAAAGCTCCTCAAACCCTTATTGTACATTGTCTTTTCCTTCATTCAAAGAAGCAGGAGTGGCATCCACTTCCTAAACAACATGACTCTGGAAACTCTATGAACTTTGAGAAATGATAGTTATAGAAAGGCTTCAGGCCTTTTGTTCCTAGAGTTGCTGTGAGTTGTGCTTGACTTGATGATAATGACAACAATCAACAAACAAGCAATCAATGACAATAATAACAACTTATCTATGAATTGTTTGTTGTTAAAGAACAGGATTTTTTTTCTATGAAATTTTTATTTTATACTGGTTACTTAGAAAGTTTGTATACATCATTTTCACTGAATCTTACCCATTCCTGAAACCACACCTCCCTTCAACCATCAAATTGTGCAACCCTATGACTTCTCCAGTTTGGAAGATGACCAGTGCAAGGCAGGGCCTCAACAACGGCTTGTGTGGGTTTCTGGCCTCGTTTCTGCTATCTGCCAGGGTCCTTGACATTCTTTTGCTTGGGTGTCATCTCATGTTCGTGTTCTCCCTGTGCGTGACTTTTATTCCTCTCTGCCTCCCTTCTCATCACAGAGCAGCTGCATCTTGTCTATGAAGCAACTAACTGGGGCCTTAAACTTGGGGCTTTGAGACTCTTTCAACGTCTGCAATTGTGTTGCCTTGAAAAAAGTTTCAGAGTTTCCATAGGGAAGAAAAGTAAAGCCAATTGCACTTTCCCTCCAAAACCTCAGTAACAGCTTTCTGTCCCAGTGTTTCCAAATCCAGGAAAGAACATGTAGCTTCTGGCAAAGCAGCTTGGAGTAGCTGACGACAGCATTTAAAAATACTATAGTAAAGAAGAAAGCAGCACTTGCTCATTTGTTCGGTTTCCAACTATTTCACATACTCTTGCAGGGATGCTTGGATAAGGATGTCAGCAAAGGCTCTGATGAGAGGTGGCCTTCTAGCAAAGAGGGAGAAGGAGCCTCCGGGCAGTGGGGCAGAACAGGCAAGGCAGAGGCAGCAGCATATTCAAAGCCTGGAGCCCAGGCTTTTGGAAGGGAAGGAGTGAAGACAATTATTATGCTCTAGAAATGTTTACTTTGAGATGTTATTACACATGTCAGAAAAGATGTTGAGAATTATTGTTGTGACGAGCCACCTGTGATTCATAGTGACTGAACCCTGCTCTATCCTGAGCCAACCTTATTGTCTCTGACACACCTGCCCCTATCTCCCCAGCCTCTGAGTCAACCTGTCTCAGCCAGGGTCTTTTTCTCTTGTGCTGTCCCTCTACCCTCCCAAGCATAATGTCCCTCTCCAAGGACTTGTCTCTCCTTGCAACATGCCCAAAGTATGTCAGATGGAGCTTCCTTGCCTCCAAGGAGCAGCCTGGTTTCACCCCCTCCAGGATAAACTTTTTTGTTCCCCTTGCAGTCCATAGTATAGTCAACACTCTTCTCCAGCACCACAGCTCAAAGGCATCCATTCTCTTTCTATCATCTCTAGTCATTCATTGGCCAGCTTTATGATGCATAGCAAGTAATTGCATAGAACATGACCTGGATCAGTTGTGTAAAAGTGTAACTCAGAGAATTTCAGGCCGACGATAAGTATTTGTGATTTAGGAGTGCATAGAATATTTTTACTGGAATAATATCTCTTGGAACTAGAATGTCAAAGAGAAGCAAGTGATCTCCTGGCCTTTTAGTTCTACAAAAAGAAGTGAAGATGACAAATAGAGTGACAGGGAAGGGTAGGTAAGGTAAGTGGGAAAAGAGCAAAGGCAAACCAAACAAGCTAAGAGATGAGCTGGGATTCAAGTGAACAGAGTTAAGAGTAAGAGAATAACAGTAGCATTGTACTGACAGGCTATGTGAGGTTGTTGTTAGGTGCCATTGAGTGGACTGTAGCTCATACCGACCTGGTGAACCACAGATCTGAATCCTGCCCTGTCTCACACCTTCTTCACCACTTCTGATAAGCTCACATCTGTTGTTCCAGTGACTGAGGCAATCCCTCCCTGGAAGGTCTTCCCCGCCTTTTCTCACCCTCCACCTCTCCGGCACGATGTCCTTTTGCAAGGACTGGTCCCTCCTGGCGGCACATCTGTGAAAGTGTATGAGAGCAAATGACACTGTTCTTGCCTCTAAGGAGCACTGTGGTTGCATTTCCTCCAGGACGGACTTGGAACAGAGGAACGGAAGAGGCTATGCAACTGGAGAATTGAAGAGAAATATTGGGATTTGATAGGTTGGAGGTGTATCATTGAAAAAGTATTATTGCTATAATGAGGTTGCAAGTTTGATTGGAGAAATGCAAGGAAAATCGAAACATAAGAAGGGAGGATTACAGTACTAGAAATACCTTGGGAGCAGTTCTTTTTGAACGACAGGATAGAGAAATTGATAATAGTTAGAAAAGACATGATGTTAAGGGAGGCAATAATTTTAATCAACTGATTAAATGTTTCACATTAAATTTGCTGTGAAATGCCATAATTTTTTAAAATGGACCCTGTTAGCTATAAATTGAGTCTTGTATGCTAAGGCGTTTCTGAAGATTGTGAACTATTATTGTGCATGAAGTTTAGCCTAGCTCGTAAGGAGGGTGTGGTCTGACATCTTTTCAGAACAACATTTCTTCCAGTGAGGACCCACCATCCGTTCCTGGACTGTTACTGTGTCACAGCGTAAATCCATCTCCTTATAACATCTGGCGTTGCATCTCCTAGACTTCTTCTGTCTCCTCCACATTGGCAGCTATCCTCAGTACCTCTCTTCTACAGCCCAAATGTACTCCTCATCCTCCACACATTATCTGCTTGACACAGTTCTAGATCCCTTCGCCAGTCTGACTACTTCGCCAGGGGTCCACATCGAGCTTACAATGGTATAACCAGCAGATTTCTTTGGAAAGCGTCAGTTTCCTGTCCCAGTCAAAGACTCTCTCTATCCAGCTGCTTAAACTTCTTCAGAATCCCACTTAAAAAGGGCTTGAACAAAATGAACTTTTTCCTCATCTAAAGTGTTGGTTTGCAGGGGGAAGATGGGTGATCTCCTCTCATATCATTAATTGCCTCTGAGAGTGTTCTGGAAGGTCAGCTATGGGTCCAACTCCATGATACACAACAACAATAGCAAGGTATTGGTCAAAAGAAGCTCATGAGAAGGGGTGTGGTTTTCCCGGCGAGTCTTTGGCTAAGGGATGCACCCTTTCTCCTGTCCCCTGAGCTGTTCTTTGTTGGTCTCCCGTTACATGTGGGCCTGGAATGCGTCTAGATGCTATATTTCATGATCTCATGTGATTTTCACCACCCTGTAAGTAAATATTTCTATCCCAGATCTCATTAACAGACGAGAATATGAAGGCACAGAAAATCTCAGCACGTTGTGCAAGGTTGGCAGGGTTAGCACTGCCATGAAAACCAAAATGCACCTGACCTTGGCCTCTCTCAGACTCAACCTGTATGTCTTAGTGATCACCACTCTGGAGCTTCTAGTGTGCTTTCCTTTCTTTATTACTATTTCAGATCTTTTTCTTATATTATGCTGGTTTATTTACAAAGTTTGTATACATTGCTTTTCACACTAGATTGTTCCCATTTCCTTCACCCCCACCTCCCTCCACCTAGGCAGTTGTGTGACACTATTATTAATGCCCACACCCATCCTCACCCCTCTGTCCCCCTCGGATCCTCACCCACATTCTACAAAAATGGTCTTATGTAGTATTTGTCCCCACAGTTCTGAGTTAGTTTGCTCAGCATAATGCTCTCCAGGCCCTCCCAAGTTAGGTAGTGATTTACAAAATCATTGCTCCCGTGTGCTGCATAGTAATTCCATCATGTGAATGTACCATGATTTCTCAATCCATTCTATTGTAGTTGGGTATCTGGGCTGTTTCTACATTCTTGCAATGGTGAATAATGCTGTTGTGTACATTGGTGTACAAGTCTCTATTTGTGCCTCAGTTCTGATTTCCTCAAGGTGTATTTCAAGCAGTGTAATAACCGGCTCATACGGAATTTCTATGTTCAGCTTTTTTAAAAAGTGCCAAACTGCCTTCCAGAGTGGTTGTCCTATTTTACAATTCCACCAACAATGTATAAGAATTCCTACATGAAGATGTTGTACATCCTCTCCCACATTTATTGCTTGCTGTCCTGTTAATTTTGCCACTGCTACTGGAGTGAGATGGTATTTCATTGTGGTTTTGATTTACCTCACATGTGTTTTAAAAACATGTGCATCATATTGTTCTAAGCACTGTAATGTTCTGTTCATGACACTATGCTCTTCAGATGACTTAATTTTTAATTTTCTAATTGTATTACCTTCTTCATTAGATTATCTCTTCTATTCATCACTTTTTGTCTGATGCTGTTCAAGAGTTTGTAAAAGGTGCTTTGCCGGGAAAAATTCAACCTCTGTCTCTAAGAGATTTTGATCTGCAGAAAATAAAGCACACAAATCACTGTATCACAAATGTTGTTGTTGTTGTGTCCCGTAGAGTCAGAACCAACCCGTAGCTGACCTTCTGGCAGGTTTTCAGAAGCAGTTAATTGAACTGAAGGAGATTGCCCGTCCTTCTCCTATGGAACCTCTGGTGGTCTCAAACCATATGCCTTTGGGATTGTAGCACAGCTTCTTGCAACTAGACGACCAGAGCTCTCTGTATCAGGAATGTTGTTGTTGTTGTTTGAAGCCATCGAGTCGTAGACGACTCATAGCGACCCTAAGAATGAACAGCCTGAGCACTGTTCATTCATAGAGTTGTGGGAGGAAAGCCATTTCGGAAGTAGATGCCGCTCCTACTTCCAGGTATCAGGAATGTTGTTGTTGTTTTTGTTATGTGCCGTAGAGTCGTTTGCGACTCATAGCGACCCCATGTACAACAGCCCTAAACCGTGCTCTATCCTGTGCCAATCTTATTGCCTCTGACACACCCATCCCGATT
>NW_006399774.1:3880133-3883437 GCF_000299155.1 Elephantulus edwardii | reverse complement strand
AGAGAGAGAGAGAGAGAGAGAGAAGGAGAGAGAGAAGGGGTGGGGGGATGACAGCATGTATGTCATCTGAGACAGAGGATGTATATTGGAGAGCAGTCATGGAAATAAGTACAGGGGCGTATTGACAAAGATTATGACTATTATTTTTCACCTAATAAGAGGGGACATAAAGGATTTTCTTTCGAAGGAAACGAATGCTGTAAAAGCATACACGAAGCTTGTGATTCTTTTCTTTAGGAGAAATCACACATATGATTCCTGTATGAAGAGTTAATTGCCCTTTCTTTTGAACACAATACAAAACCATTTCACATATAAGAACTTGAAAATGATTTCCCATTATCTTTTAAAGATTTTAAAAATATTTTTGCCCCGTATCTTTCTTATTTTGAAAGCTTTGCTATTATTAAAAATGCTACCGTATCTCTTCAGATAAGATGTGGTTATTAGATGCTGTCAAGTCATTGATGTCTCACAGGCACCCTGTGAACAACAGATCTGAGGCTTGTCCTATCCTGTGCCATCTTTGTAACAGCTATGTGTCAGTCCATCTCTCCTTCTCTTGCCCTCGACCTTTCCAAGCCTGATGTCTTTCTCCAGGTGCTGGCTTCTCCTGAAAATATGCCCAGCATGTGTGAGACAAAGCTCTTGCTTTAAAGAGCACCCTGGCACAGCACTTCAAGATAGAAATGTTATTTGCACAGCTCATGGGATATGCAATACTCTTTGACAACACCAGTATTCAAAGGCATCAATCCTTTGGTCTTCCTAATTCATGGTGTAACTGTCACAGTCATGCAAAGCAATTGAAAATACTTTAGCTTGGGACAGGCACACCTTAGTTCTAAAGTGACATCCTTGCTTGATAGCACTTCAACGAGGTCTGCTGCTGAACTCTTTGCTTAATGTACTACTGTGTTTGATTTCTTTGTTGTTGCTTTTATGTGTGTTGACTGTGGATCCAACAGAAATGAAATCCTTAATGAGTTCAATCTTTTCATCATTCCTTATTATACTGCCTGTGGGAGAATTATAAGGACTTCTCTTTTCTTGATGTAGAGGTATAATCTGTATTAAACATGGTACTCTTGTATCTCCTTTGGTGACTGCTCCATGCCCTCTTTGCTTGAAGCAGATATATCTTTATTTAATTTTAAGTGATAATCTTTATTTAATTAAGTGTATCTATAGGTCAGCTATGTGTTTTTTCTGCCTCAATGGTATACAACATATACAACAACAAAACAATATATCTTTTTTTAAAATAAAATTTGTATTTTATACTGGTTTACTTACAAAGTTTGTATACACTTGTATACATTTTTTTTCACATCACGTCTTTCCCATTTCCTTTACCCACCCCTCCCTCTACCCATCAAATTATACGACGCCCTCTGCCCATCCTCACCCCTCTGCTCCTACCCTTCCCACCTTGGGTCCTCATGCATGGCTTACTAGTTATATTTCTATTTCTGTAAAAATGATCTTATATAGTTAATTAAAAATATCTTAATGACTTCAGTTAACCATGTTTTCAAAGTCATTCGAAATAAGGAAATTTGGAGAGTAATTTGGTTCTGAAACTTTTGTCAGGTGAAGTGTGCTTCCTAATAGTCACAGGAAACTCAAGCTGGCAAAAGAAATAAACGTATAAAACTCTTTGACATTGGATTTATTTCCATTCACAGCAGCCTGGGTGGTGCAAGCATTTCCCATCAACAGCTACCTGAAGTCTGTTGGCTTGAACTCATCCAGCAGCTCTTCAGAGGAAAGGCTTGGTAGACTAATTTTTCAAGATTGTCATTGGTTCGTTCTAGTGGCCTAGGGGTGAGGATTTGTGCTACCAACCCAAAGGCCCATGGTTCAAATCCACCAATTGCTCTATGGGAGAAACATGGGCAATCTCCTTCTGTGTGATTAACTACTTCTCAGAAACCTCTGGAGAGTCAGCCATGAATTGCTTCCAATTTGCTGGTCCTCAAGAATATTTGTTATTAATTGCCTGTCAAGTCAATTCTGGCTCTTCCTACCATGTGTACAAAGAAGAACTATTCCATGGTGTTTTCAAGCCTGTGAGCTTCTATAAAGAACCAGATCCCCAAATCTGCGTCTTAAGGACCTGGGGTAGATTTAAACCATCAATCTTTTGGCTGATAGTTGAGTACTTTACTCTGCTGTACAGAAATTCCTGAAAAGGTGACAGCCAAGAAAACCTTAGAGAACAATTCTACTTTGTGACACATGTGGGCTGTCGCCTTGAAAAAATAGATAAGAAATATGTAACCTGATAAAGTAAGAAGGAATTTGTATAAGAAAAGGAATTGGTTCAACTTTAAATATTTCAAGTGGAAAACTGTAATTAGTGATTAATTAAGATAGTCACACTACAATGGTAGGTGGGCCTGGGCCGACCCCTCAGGACCTCAGAATGGGTGCTGTGTGCCTCTGACTCCCTTGCGCACAGCTGTCAAGTCCTAATGGGAAGAAAGATTGATGGCTGTGATGTTGACTGCAGATTTCTCAGGGAAAAATGTCCCCCTTCAGTTCTATTTTTACCCCTTTCAAATTATAATTTATGTCCTGCACTTCTGTCTGTTTAGATCCATTTATTACCAAAACTCATTTTTGTGATTGATTTTTCTGGGAGAAGGTTGAAGTATTTTTCACATTAATGGCTTTTCTTTAAAATGGCTCTAAAATATAAGACTTTGAAAAAAAACACTCAACTTCTATTAAACATTCTGTTAAGAAATTATTTTGGAGGATGACTATTTGCTTTCCCCAGGTAATTAGAAATATTGATAAATATTTTTTAATTATATAGTTCTTCCATAATCCCCTAAGTTGGCCCACAAAACCTTATGTTCTCTATTAAAGGAATTTTTGAGCTGTTGTTTTTGCTGGGTGCCATGGAGTTAATGACAACTCATAACAATCTTGGGAATGACAGGTGGAAACCTCACCTCAACCTATGCCATCCTCACCACCTCCACCAGGCTCAAGCCCATCATGGCAGTCACACTGCCAATCCACCTCACTGCAGGTCTTGTCAAATTCTGTGCTCTCCTGGTTTGGTGTTGCAGACCATTAGCTGAGTTATTTTCAGGTCTGTGTGACTTTTGAGGGATGAGGGTGCCTGTGTCTCAGAGATTTTAACTCTCTGCATCCTCCTGGCTTAGCCAGCAGGATTGAAGATGTCAGAGCAGTGATCTCAAGCAGATCTATGTGGATGCGCAGTGGAAGGAAGTGAATAAGTTATGAAGCTTCTGTAAATGGTGTACATGCCTGCTCTTCTCTTCTCTTC
>NW_006399774.1:3860046-3879998 GCF_000299155.1 Elephantulus edwardii | reverse complement strand
CTCTCCTCTCCTCTCCTCTCTCTTTTCTTCTCTGTTTACCAGCACTTTGAGGGGAGGAAGGCCTGGTATTTCTGATGTCACTTATCTCCTGCCCCTAGCCACCACCATTCATAACAGAGGCTGCATGGATTTCTGGGAAGATTCTTTTCTCTTTCTCAATCTAATCTTGATCCAGCTAACCCTTTCAATGACTTCTTAGGCATCTCACCAGCCATATAGCTTGTTTTCACTCATGAGTGATGCCCTCCCACCAACACACACACAAACGTAGACCATAGAATCTGTGGAGTGGTGTCTTCCTTCCCGTGTGATATTAAACTACTGATTATTCTTTTAAAATATCTGTATCTAAGGTAGGAATGCCTGGGTAGATCAGTTGGTTAAGCTCTCAAGTGTTCACTAAAAAGTTGGCAGTCTGAAATGGAAACAGCCCAGATGCCCATCAATAATGGATTGAGAAATGGTGGTGCACACCCACAATGGACTACCATCCAGGTCTCAGGAGCAATGATTTTGTAAAATACTGTATAATACCAGAGGACCTAGAGGACATCATGCTGAGTGATCTTAGCCTCATAAGGACAAACACCGCATAAGAGAATTATTTTAAAAATAGAAAGATGATTACTAAGATGTGTATAAAAGTGCAAAGTAGAAGGGAGAAGGAGAAGAAGACGGAAAAAAGTAAGGAGGGAAATTACAAAGATAGCGGAGATTAGTTCGTGGATGGAGAGGTTGAAGGAATAGGTTCAGTGGAGACTCAAAAAGATAGAATATTAATAGGCATAGATCAATAGTAATTCATATATGAAATGCATGCAATGTGTATGAGTGATTGTGTAAAACATAATGCAAATCATTGTCTAAAATAATGTACATGAATGAAACACCATGTAAACAAATTACTGTATGCAAATAAACTATATAAAATGTATATGTAAAAAATAAACAGACACCCATGTTTATCTGTGGCTTTGTTTACAACAGCAAAGAGCTGGAAACAACCCAAGTGCCCATCAACAAATGAATGGATAGAGAAGCTCTGGTATATTTTCACACAATGGAATACTATGCAGCATTGAAAAACAAGAAACTCATGCAGTATTATGCAAGATGGGTGACCCTGGAGGACATTATGCTGAGTGAAATATCTCAGTCACAAAAGGACAAATATTGCATAGGGCTACTGTTGTAAAATAGGACTGACATCAGGGTTGAGAGAAGACAGAAATGGAGGGAAGGAAGATGTATATTGCATTGAAACAGATGAGGGAGAGAACTGTTTAAAAGGGACATATGAATGGGTATTCTTGTCATTACAGAAGTCCAGAGTGAAGGCTGCATAGTGGAGTGGACTTGGTGGGGGAGGGATTAATAACAATGAAAGAGTTTTTTCTTTGTCTTTTCAAGAAGAGTGAATTGGTGGGGAGGTGATGGGTAGGGAGAAAAGTGCAACAATGAATGACTGGAAACCCTAAGTTTCTGTAAACTTTCAATTAATAATTAAAAAAAAAAACAACCCAGCAATCTGAATGCATACAGAGGAACCTCAGAATAAAGTAATTCTGATCTTCCTGTGAAAAGTAACAAACCTGGACACCATTCCGAGGACAGAGTACACCTCTCCTCTGAAGCACGTAGGGCTACCGTGAGTTGCAATCACAGTGGCAGCAACTTGGTTTTCTAACCAAGGTGGTTTACCCATAATAAGATGTTGCTGTGATTATTCTTAAATGAACATGTGCACTCCTATATTAAGCGTTTGCTTGCTCACTTTTGTTCCTAGTGACCATTCACCAGATTTCCAATCAATAATCTGCACACATAATCATAATTAATCTTGGATTCCACAAGGCATAAAAAGTCCAGGAGTTAAAGTAAGAATTGCCCCCTGACGATCAGTCTCAACCCTTCCCTGCAACATGCAGGACTGTGAGCTTACTAAGGGCAACCCATAATGTTCAAGTAAGGGTGAAAGAATGAAAAGGGAACCAGAGATCAGCTTGTTACCAAGTTCCAGCACTTTCCACACCTAGTGGAAGAGCTGGTCTAGTTTCTCATAGCCTTCTTGCCACCATAGGTCCTCTCTTGGGAGGATGTGGGGAAGGCAAAAGAGAAGAGGATATTAAATAAGAGGAACTTGCCAAAGAGATGAACTTCCCTCTACACTCCTTTCCATCTGAGCACCTTACCTCGTAAAAGTAGCGCTAATTTTTGCTGTTGTATAGAAAGCATCTTCTACTTTTCTGCTTCTCATCATTTTATGTAATTGGGTGGAATTCTATCCAGTCTTGATCTTTTTACATTTGCCATCTTCTCAGTGATGTTTGCCACAGTGTTGGGGGAAATTTAGAATAAGCTAATATCTAAAAATAGGAGGTGAAATAAATATAGCCATTCAATGGAACACCAGATACTCTTAAAGATAATGGTATGAGATTATACTAAAAGATGATTAGGGAGTTACTTATAGATTCTTTATGATCTTGTACTTCACTGTTGTTTTGTGCCATTGAGTTGAAACTGACTCATAGCTGAACTGCTAGCAGGTGTTCAAAGGCTGTCAATTGCATGGAAAGAGATTGCTCATCTTTCTTCTCCCCAGGATAGCTGGTGGATTTGAACCATCTGCCTTTGAGTCTGCAATGCAACACCTTACCACTAGGCCACCAGAGCTCCCTACTTCTTCACTAGACTTAGCAAAACCAAACAAAAATAAGGGTAAGTGGAGATGAAAGTTTACCTTTTATAAACTTAGAAACAAGCGTATTTATTAACCCCAAAGAATGAAGGTCACTCAGAAGTCATGTGCGTTCAGGTGGGAAAACGACAGCTCAGAAAATAACTATCATGATTCTAAGATAATTCTAGGATCCTGAGGTAATTTCTTTACAGAAACCTGAGCACCAGGGTTGGGAAAAGCCATGGTAGATGTGGAGAATATTTTTATCCAGACTTGTTTTCTCAGTAAAGAGTGTCAGAGAATCAAGGTTGCAGGAGGAAACAGAGATTTCCCCCAGTTCTTATTTCTGATCTGTTGAACTAACTAGGTTTCTAGAGGCCTCTCCAAATTATCGAGGAGTAATGACATCAGTTTGAGGACCAAGGTGCATCTGATTCAGGTCGTGATCTTTCCAATTACTTGCTA
This sequence comes from Elephantulus edwardii, assembly GCF_000299155.1. Taxonomy (NCBI): domain Eukaryota; kingdom Metazoa; phylum Chordata; class Mammalia; order Macroscelidea; family Macroscelididae; genus Elephantulus; species Elephantulus edwardii. Next base: position 3,876,850 of record NW_006399774.1, on the reverse strand, counting down.
CACATCTGAGAGCTGAACAATGAATAAGGGTGACAGAAGAATTGATGCCTTTGAGCTGTGATATTGGAGAAGAGTGCAGAACATCCCCTGGACTGCCAAAAGAACAATATCTAAGAAAAGGTGTAGCCAGCATGTTCTTTGGAGGCAAAGAGGAGCAGGCTTCACCTTACATATTTAGAACATGTTCCTAGAAGGGGTTATTCCTTGGAAAGGGACATGATGCTCGGGAAGGTAGAGACTCAGTGAAGGAGAGGAAGACCCTCGACCAGGTGGATTGACACAGTGACTGCTGCAATGGTCTCTAGTGTGTAGGGAAGTGTGAGGATGGCACAAGACAGGGCAGGGTTCAGATCTGTTCTTTATGAGGTTGCTATGGGTCATACTCAACTCGGTGGCACCTAACAAGAACAAGATTTCTGACGTATTGGACTAACCCACAAAGATGTACTAAAAACATTCAAGGGGAGCCTATTATGTAAGAAGAAAGCATGCCACTGTTGGATTTGAACTGCCAGGGAAGTTAAAAGGGAGTAGAGAGATCTGGTGTGTTGTTCATAAAGAATTGCACAGCTAACTAAAAGGCCACGCCCTTCTTCAGGTCTAAACAACCAATAATTGCTCCTCCAGAGAACAAGAGGCAATCTCCTCCAGTGTCATTCACAGACCATAATACAAGTAAAGTATATACTGCTTGAAATGTTGATAAATGTTATAACACTGTTACATTTACAAGATAATACAGCATTCGTATTTTTGGTTATTAATAAATTATACAAATAATGAGTCACTTTTTTTTTGTCCAAAAAAGCAGCAGAATTTTCTGGAAATTTTGTTTTTAAAATAAAGCAATTTCTTCCTACAGTATTATCTTTGTCTTTTAATTGTTTTTTTTTTCTGTTTGTGAGTCATAATAGTTCTTTACATTTCTAAAGCTCTTTTAAACTCGAGATTTAGAGAAACAAATTACAAGAAGGCGATCTAATATTATTTTCTTCTGAATTTCCTCCTGAGATAATGACATTTGCAGTTTTTTCAGAATGTTAGTAGATTTTAATTTTTTTTCGGTATACACAATGTTAGTAGATTTTAAATGTGCTCTTTTTCCTTTAATTTAGCTCAATGTATATATAAATTAGGACATATTTACTTTTTTCTTTTAATAGAAAGGTTTTATTTTATATTGGAGTGTTTACAAATTCTGTATACATTATTTTTCCCCACACCAAATCTTTCCCATTTCCTTAACCCTCTCCTCTCTCCACCCATCAAATTGTGCCACCTTGTGGCTACGCTCCCCTACCATCCTCATCCCTGTCACTTTTACTTTTTATGAGTGAGAAATGGTAGCTATGTTGAGGAAATACATAAATGTTTTGTTATTGGTACAAGTAAGGATGTGAGAGATGCTACAGAGTATTTAAGATGAAGTGGCATGGGTTTTAAGAAATGACAAACAACTTCCAGACATGATGATGCCAGAGAAAATCTCACTTTTCAGCCAGACTTTAAGGGACATGAATGGTATAGTGTGCTGCTTGTTGGGCTGCCGATGGAAATATTGGTGATTAAGGTCCACCAGCCTCCTCTCTGCTAGAGAAGCATGAGGCAGTCGGCTTCCTTTATGATTTATAGTCTTGGAAACCTGATGGAGGATTACCAAGTATTGGAATTAGCTCAATGTCAGTAAATTTCAGAAAAAGGAGGCTGCCAGGTACAGCCAAAGGGCTGGAGTTATATAAGGGAACAGGGCCAACTTGAAAAGTGAAGGGTTAGGCAGGCAGCTGGAGAGACAAGAGGGATAGCACCAATGTTATTCTTTAGAAAATGAATCTAGCATCAGTGAGTAGTATAAATCAGAGAGCGAAGAGATGGGAAGTAGAGGAGAAGAGAATTCATGCACAGGGACAATGTAGGAGCATTTGTGAACAAACCTGCCCCCAGTCCCACCTGTAATTTTGGTGAGTCTAGAGTGACCCAGGCTCTGCAGTATTAACTACAAATTATTTTTTTTACTTGTTGGATCACCAATGTTGCTGTATACTATTGAGTAGGTTTCAACTCTTTGTGATTCTATAAAGACAGAGTAAAATTTCTCTCAGTGTTTGAAAAGCTATAAATCTTCATAGAAAGAAAGTACCACGTCTTTTAAAATCTCTTTTAGTAATGTTTAGTTTTCCATACCGTTCCTTGTACTAAGCATCTTTACTTTCATGTATCTTTGGATTACTTATTTTCACTTTCCAGCTACAGAAATCTTAATATTTTTCTAGGATTGGTCTGGTAGTTAAGAAAAATCTCAGCTTCTATATGTTTGGGAAGGTTTTAATTTCACCCTCGGTCTTGATTATTTTTCTTTCAGCACTTTACTATATCATTCCCATTGCCTTCTGACCTCTAGTACTTCAGAGAAAAAACCCTCAGCATTTCATTATACTGGGTATCGTTGGCATGCAATTGTACTGCTTTCACTGTATTCAAGAGTCTCTTTAATTTTTGAGATCTTGACTATTATATATCATAGTGTAAATCTCTTTGAGTTCATCTTGTTTGGATTTTTTGAGCTTGAACTTGTAGAGTCAAACCCTTCATTAGATTGGAGAAATTTTCTGTCATTATTTTTTTTTTAATATTCGTATGATCTTTTCTCTTTTTCTTCTCCTTCTGGAATTTCCAGTTCTTGTCCCACAACTATGTTAAACTATCTTCTTGAGCCTCCATTCTTGTTTCTCTTTAGTTGTTGTTATTGTGTACCATCAAGTCAGAACTTGTTAGTGCTGTCTGTAAATTCAACTATTGTGGTGGTGTTTTTGTTGTGTACCTGGAGTCGGAACCAACCCATAGCTGACCCTCCAGTGGGTTTTTAAAAGCAGTTCTTTGCATGGGAGGAGATGTTACCCTCTAAGTCACTAATCCTTTTTTCTATTGGATTACATTTATTCCAAAATCCTTCTCATGTTTTCTTATTTCAGTAATTGCCCTTTTCAGTTCCAATATCTCTTTTACTCGCTTCTCATTTTGCTCCTGTGCTTTTCTCCTTGAAAGCTTTCAGCTCTTTGTCAGTGTCCTAGATGTACTTCTGCTTCTTTTGTCATTTTTGTTTGAACAGACTTTTTCTTTGTATGTCTTGAAATTGGTTATTCCAAACCAAACCTCATGCTCTTGAGTCAATTCTGACTCATGATGACCATCTATCTACCAGGTTTTCAAGACTGTAATATATTTAGAGGAGAAGACTAGTTATCTTTCTCCTGTGTCCAGCTGGTGAATTTGAACCACTGACCTTTTGGGTAGCAAATTATACCACCAGGGATCCTTGATTGTTTGTGTCATTTGCATTTTTGAGGGTGTTAACTTTCTTAGTTTTTCCTACACAAATTGTTTTTGCCTTCACCAAATACAAGGGTGTTTGACTGTGTGGATCACAGCAAATTGTGGCTATCCTTGAGAAGAATGGGAATCACTGAACACTTGAACATGTGAACTTACATTTGGATCAAGAGGCAGTCATCAGAAAAAAGCAAGGAAATACTTTATGGTTGAAAATCAGGAAAGGAGTGTGTCAGGAATGTGTCCTGCTTCCATACCTTTTCAATCTATATGCAGAACAGATCATTCAAGAAGCTGGACTGTATGAGGAGGAATGTGGCATCAGGCCGGAAGGAGACTTGTTGACAACCTTCCTTATACAGATGACACAACCTTGCTCTCTGAAACTGAGGAGGACCCGATGCATTTGCCACACAAGGTCAGTCAACATGGACTGAAGCTCAACATCAAGAAGTCAAAGATTCTTACCACTAGGCCAATTGGCAGCACCATGATAGATGGAAAAGAGATTTAGATTGTTAACAATTTCATCTTACTAGGCTCCACAATCAACACTCTTGTCACCATCAGCCAAGAAACCAAAAGGTGTATTTCACTGGAGAAATCTGCTGTCAGGTGCCTCTCAGATGTAGTAAAGACCAATGATGTCAATCTAGAGACCAAAGTGCATCTGATTCAGGCCATGGTCTTTGCAATTACTTGGTATGCATCAGAGAGCTGAACAATGACTAGCGATGACAGAAGAATCTATGCCTTTGAGTTATGGTGCTGGAGAAGATTATCTGACATATCATGGACTGCCAAGAGAATAACCATATCTCTTGTAGAGAAGGTTGAAACAGGCTGCTCCTTGGAGGCAAGGATTTTAAAGCTCCATCTCACATTCTTACATACTTTAGATATATAACCAGGGAAGACCAGCCCCTGGAGAAGGTCATCATCCTTGGAAGGGTGGAGGGACAGTGTAGGAGAAGAAACCCCCAATGAGATGAATTGACATAGTAACTGAGACAATGGGATTAGGTGTGATGGAGACAGTGAGACTGGCACTGGATAAAGCAGAAGTCAGATAGTTGCTATAAGTCACAGATGACTCAATGGCACATAACAACAATAACAGGGAGCTCTGGTGGCCTGTTATTAAAGAAGCTGCACATCAATCCCAATGGCATGTGGTTCATGGTTCAAGTTCACCAGCTTCTCTGTGAGAGAAAGATGGACAGTCTCCTCCCATGTGAATAACTGCACCTGAAAACCCACTGGCAGCTGTTGGTCAGTTCCAACTCAATGGTACACACCAACAGCAGCAGTTACTACAAGAAAACCTTCAGTTGGTAGAGACATTAGTCTAACCTTACTACTTCTTCCCCCTGGCAGTCAGTGATAGCTCCTTGTCCCTCCTTGGCTTAATGAGAATTCAAAACTTCTAGATCTTCTTTTCCAGATTTCAGTTTCTCCTGAACACACATTAGAGAATGTTCTCTGGTCAGTCTATATGCCAGTGGGTCCATAACACTCAAGCAAAATATGCAAATCAACCTGTACAGCAAAGGATATCACTGTCCCTGATCATTATTCCTTCTTTCTGTTTTAGCAATCACCTTTTTTAGTCTGAAATCCCAAGGCTAACAAATGTCCTTCAGAGCTGGTGCTGCCCTTTCCTTCTGCCCAAGCTTGTCTTCCTTATTCTGTGGACATACCTGAGCCTGTGTGATTGGCATGTGCTGGAGGATTGATTACAACTCTTAATGACCTTATGTACAACCAACGTCAACTCTGCCCTCTTCTGTGCCATCTTTTCCATCTCCACCTCAATTCCAGGAGGTGGGGCTGACAGTCCTTAGGGTGACCTTTGTGAGATCCTTCTCCTTGGTTTCAGGGTCCCAATGACCCCTGTGAGAGTAAGGAGTAAGGAGAAGCAGTCTTCACTTAGGTGACCCACCTCCCAATTACGCTATTGGGAACTTTCTATAGTAGTTCTTGTTCCACAGCCATGAGTTATGGAGAGAGTGAGAGACAGCAACGGTCTGGATGGACTCCTCATGGAGATCTGTCTTTTTGCCTCCTCCACCCTTGAAGTATAGTACATTGGCTGTGTGTCTAGACTTCCCTCAAGATGCTGTTTCCTAGCATATGTACTCTCAGTTAGCAGTCCTCAGTGTTGACTTTGAACAGGGAGCAGACCAACCCAATAGATTCCCTCAGAGGTCTGTCTTACTGATTTCAGAAGACAGATCATGAGATGAGCAGGGAGACAGAGCATCGACTTTGAAAGTGAATTCCACTTGAGGAACCTTCTGTAGCAATTCACAGCTGGCCTGCTGTCAAGTGTCCAAGTTGGGGAGATGCTGGCATACTGCAAATAGACCTCCAAGCTATTCAGCTGGCGTGCTGTCAAGTGCTCAAGTTGGGGAGATGCTAACATACTCCAAATAGACCTCTGAGTAGGTCCGCCTTGTTGATGGTAGGGTAGCAACTTGTCTCTTTGTTCAGGCAGGGACTGTGGTGTTGAGAAGCAGGCTCTTTTGCTGAGGTCACTCCCCTAGTTCACTGCAGCCAATCTGCCCAAAAGGCGGAGGGGAGGAACAGTGGCAGTGGGAGAAGTGATTTTCCTACCATATGTGGCTTGTTGATTTGTTGATTCTTGTCTGTCTGAGGTTCCCCGCTGCTACCCTCTGCTCCCAGCTTCAGAGTCCCTCAAAGCCAAGCACCATTTCCTTGTGTTTGTGGGGGAAGTCTGAAAACAAGTTTGTTACTCACCATCTTCCCAGAAATCCCCATCCCTTGATTCTTGAGACCCTCATTTATGAGATTATAAACGAATTCTTGCATTTCCTCCAGGGATTTTTAATAGAAAGGGCAAGAATCTGGCTGTCTGTCCTTCTACCTTCTGTGACCTGACATAGCGTGCCAAGAGTTTGAAATCCCTTTGTCTGTGGGTCATTATCTTGCTTGGAAATACCGAGGTCCTTCGGGGTGAGCCACAGTTTTGTAGCGATGGTTCTTTAGCTATTTATCCCTGACTGATTTGGGAGGTGTACTTTAAAAGTACATTTGATAGAAAACCCTTCACCCTGAGTTATAGCAGATTAATAATCAAGGTCCTTGAGTATGACAGCCTATTAGGAACTAACGAGCAAACGATAATACCATAGAATGATAGAAGAGTGTTGGGGAGCATGCTATATTTCTGTCATAATTGCCCATCCGTTAGTTACCCCCAGTTTGTATTTGTGAACTGTCACCCTGCAGTTCTCATGTGTCACTCAGCCTTATTACGAAGCACTATGACATGTGACCTGCCCAGGGTCACAGGAGAAATGGCCTGTTTAAAAAAAAATTTAAAAAACAAAAAAATATTTTCGATCTGTCCTATAGCAAGCAATTGTGAATGTATGCACATCATTGCAGGAAGCAAGTGGCTAATGGGGATTAGATTTAGCATTAGTGAAGAAAGAAGGACTTGGAATCTATTCAAAACACCACAGAGGAACAATGTAATAGCTGACTGAATGGCTCCCAGAAAGACATGCTTGGGCATGCTTGTTGATTAGTCAAGGTCTACTTTGTTCTTAGTTAGCGGATTATGCAACAGCCTTCTCCCCACAACACTACTGACAATGCTGCCAGAATTAGAAAAGAAACATTGTTTAAATGGGATATTTTAAGAGGAGTCATGTTCACATCAAATTGTTAAAAACAGTGATAAAACTGACAATGAATTTAGGACTTAATGTGTTCCAGGTTCTGAGATGTATGTTGTAAATATGTATCCCTTTACAAACGCCCAACAACCCTGTGAGTTCCTTGTTGTTAGGTGCTGTAACGCATAGAGACCCTAAGAACAACGGGTCTGTCCCCTGCTCTATCCTGTCATCATCCTCATCATCTCAGACAGACTTGACCCCATTGCGACAGACAGTCGTTATGTCAGTCCGTCTCATTGAGGGTCTTCCTCTCCTACACTAGTCCTCTAGTTTTTCAAGCATGAGGTCCTTCTTCGGAAACTGGCCCCTCCTCCTACAACATGCCTAAAGTCTGTGACACAAAGTTTCACCTCCTTGTTTCCAAGGGGCGCTCTGGTTTCACTTTCTCTAAGACAGACCTGTTTGTTCTTACGGAAGTCTACGGAATGTTCAGTCCTCTTTGCCAGCACTACAACTAAAGGAAAATGTCAAGGTTTTTTTTTTTTGTTTTTGTTTTTTCTGTTATCCTTATTCATTGTCCCACTTCCAGATACATAGCAAGTAACTGAGAAAACCATAACTTGGGTCAGGTTCATTTTAGGCTTCAAAATGACATCATTACTCTTAGCACTTTTGAGAGGTCCCTGACAGCAGTTTCTACCAATACAATCCAGCTTTTGATTTCTTGGCTGCTGGTACTAAAGGTGTTGATTGAGAATTCAAGTCAAATGATATCATCGACAACTTCAATCTTTCTCCATCTATTATAATGTTGTCGATTGTCCCTGTGTTGAGAACTTTTGTTTTCTTGTTGTTGAGGTGTAATCCATTATTATGGGTATAGATTGTTATCTTCTTCAGCAAGTGCTTCAAGTCATCCTCACGTTCAGCAAGTTAAGTTGTTGTGCCATTTGCATAGTGTGAGTTGTTGATGAGTCTCACTCTGATCCGATGTCAGGCTTCTTTATAAAGTCCAGCTTCTCAAAGGGTTTGTTCAGCATACAGAATGAATGTTGTTGTTGTTAAGTATTGTCAAGTCATAGAAGACTCACAGTGACCCTATGAATGAAAGATCGGAACACTTGTGTGACTTCCATTGTTTCTCCAGGTTCACAGGATTTCTGGAGGCAAACTATTTCCAAAGTGGATGCCACTCCTTCTTCCAAGCTTGTTTTAATCTAGGAGCTCCACCAAACACTGTCCACCATGGGTCACCATTATCACATTTGACACATCAGTGTCACAGTGTTTAGCATCACAGCAACCACAAGTTACCTCTATACAGCAAGTGGACAGACCAAGGATGTACGACCTAGAAGAATGTTTGACCAAAACCAGTTAAAACCCGGCCTGAAGGCTGCAGATCAAAGTCACAGAATGAATGGAGAAAAGATATATCTCTGATGTACATCTTTCTTGATTTTAAACCATACAGTGTTACCTTGCTCTGTCCAGACAACAACTTCCTTGTCTAGGTGTAGATTAGGGAACCCTGTTGGCCTAGTGACAAGAAGCTGCACTGCAATCCCTAAGGCACATGGTTCGAGTCCACCAGCTGCTCTGTGGGAGATGGACGGGCAGTCTCCTCCTATGTCATGAACGGCCTCTGAAAACCCACTGGAGGATCAGCTATGGGTCAGTTCTGACTGTATGGTACACAAGAACAACAACAACATAAGGCATAGATTATACATGAACATAATTAAGTGTTCCGGAATTCCCATTCTTCTCAGAGTTGGCCATAGTTTGTTGTGATCTACATAGTCAAATCAATGCCTTTGCATAGTCAGTAAAACACAGATACAGCCTTCTGGCATTCTCTGCTTTCCACCAAGGACCAATTGACATCAGCAATGATATCCCGACATGACCTCTTCTAAATCTAGCTCAAATTTCTAACAGTTCTCTGTTGATGTACTGTTGTAGTCATTATTAAATAATCAACAAGATTTTAGCAACTACAAACATATTTAGTTATTGTCAGTTTCCCAATTTTAGAGCTAGGAAGAGGACTCAGGTTAAAAAGGAGTGAAGAACCAAGGTTATTTAGACTACAAAGATGGAGCTTTTTTCCTCCCTTAATAGTACTCTATAAACGGAAAGACATTTGATGACTAAATTAATGTGGGCCCTAATAGCACTGCTTTTGTGTGTTCTTCCTCTATCTTGATCTTAAATTATAATTATTACACGACATTAGTGGCCATGTCCTCAAATTGGGATTAAGGGTGTTTTATGGCTGAGTCTCTTTGTAATGTGTTCTTATGAAGTTGTAGGGTGCTACATACAGTTGGTCTGTACACATCTACCCAGAGTTCTGCTTTCATATAAATGACGTCCGAGAAAACCAGCTGTAGACTGTATCATCTGGGGTTGCTGTTAGAACCAGCTCTACAATGATAGATTCACTGGTAAAGAGATGGGTCAAAACCTCTTAAATGTTTCCAACACTTTTGCATTTATTCTTATTTTGGGTAAGTTTAAATTATGTTCTTTGGTTCCAACAGGTGAAGCAAGGCTTTGATAGTAGCCTCATATACCTGAAAATGAACTTGCCTTGTTTGTAGGTATAGAAGTTTGCTTGCTTCAATAAATGCTGTTGTAGAATAAGTATATATATGCATCTCTGTGAGATGCAAGCCAATCAACTATTTTTTAAATGACTGACTTGATTCTTCAGTATATGAATTAGAGTGCTGATTAGCACACACAGTTAGAGGGACATCCTCAGCCTATTTCTTTAGTAGGGAAGTTGTAATTCCAGAATTCGGAGGCTACATGAGTTATTTCTTTGAGAATGGAAGGAAAGGTTTATGGATCTTCATATTTAAAGAAGAGAAAGTTCTGTTGGGGGCATCTAAAAGAGTTTTGATTGGCTAAAGAATAGTTTTGGAAGGGAGCTCTGGTGGCCTAGTGGCAAGACGCTGCACTGCAATCCCAGAGGTATGCGTTTCAAATCCACCAGATGCTCTGCTGGGAAGGAGGGGGCAGTCTCCTCCTGTACCAGTCAGATCTGATTTGACGGTACACATAAAAATAATGCAATAAAAATTTTTAAAAAAATTTAAAAAAAAGAGTAGTTTTGGTTATTTGTAGACTTTTGTTTTATAACAGTAATTACAATTCATTATTGTAGCTAATCAATGATATCTAACCAAGCCTTTTAGAGAACTCTGATGGTGTTGTTTGTGGGGTGGTGCCTCTCTGGTAGTTCAAGTCCACCAGTGGGCCCACAAAGATTGACAGTTTCTTCTCATGTGATTTCCAACCTCTGAGAACCCCTTGGAAGGGTCAGCTAGGGTCAGTTCTGACTCGAACGCTGTGAGTGAGTGAGTGAATCAAACCCTCATCGTGTGCTGTGCCTTCATCTACCTTTGAAATACTATTTTTCAAATTACATATGTGTATTTCTTTTCAGTGATAATTATTTAACTAAAATTAATTTTTAAAAAGTCTCTGGTGCAAATGTTCAACATGAAGATTGTTAATACAGTTTGTAAGTGAAAGGTTGGCGGTTTGAATCTACTCAACAGACTTTGAAAGAAAGACCTGAGCTCTACACTCAACAGAGGGGGGAAAAATATCCACTATTCAAAACTCTATGGAGCTGGTACCAGAGAAATGTGGTTCTACTGCCTATTACCAGGAAAACTAACCTTGGAGACCGGAGTTGAAGTGGAAAACAGGTTTTATTATATATGCTAGTATATAGGAGGTAAGGGGTTTGAACTTCCCAAGTGTGTAAGGAAAGGATCTGAGGAAATATTTATAGGCTAGGTTAAGGCTTTAGGGGAGAGCTCATGTTTATTAAGCATTTTTAGATGGGTGGTGGTTATTATGTGCTGCCCAGTTGGAACCAGCTCATAGCTGACCCTCCAGGGTGTTTCCAGAGGCTATAAATAACACAGGAGGAGACTTCCCATCTTTTTCCCTATGAGAAGCTAGTGGATTTAAACAGCACAGCTTTGGGTTGGCAAAGCAGCTCCTTACCCCAGGGCTGCCAGAGCTCAGAGCTTTAGATAGGAGAGATGCAAATCCCTTTGGAAAAAGCTATCTCAGAGCAACCCCAAGCAGACTTCAGAGAGGCAGCCTCTTCCCTGATCTCACCATGTAACAGGCTCCCCTGGAACCAGCCACACTTGCTTTCATTGCCTGAGGCTATTTCTGCAAAGGTGTTGGCTCATTAGACCAATTGACAGCCAGGTGTGAATGTTGTCATCCCTTTACATTTCAGCAAGGTTTGCTAGACCAGAGGCAGCTCCCTGCACTGGAATGTGTGTCTGAACTGCATTGGTGGGAATAACTCCTCTGCTTTCCTCAGTGAGAGAACTGACCAGAAAACCACACCCGTGCACATCACCCACTTCACACTAAACACCAGCGTGCCACGTGAAATTCACGGCTCGGTGGGATTGGGTATCTTTTGCCATTCCATAAATCCATTCTCTTTGTGGCTGTTTTCTCAGATTGTAAGTGCCTCTCCATCCCCTAGAGGAAAATTATTTAGCCTTGAGGAAAAGCTCCTTTTGTAACTAACCTTTCCAGCTCAGGAGATTTGAATATTGATTGTTGGGCAGTGGTGAGCGTTCTTTCCGACTTTCTGTTGCTGACTGGTTTTGTGCTATTGAGCAGGTCACACAGACTAGAGTTGCTTTCTAATCCATAAAAATAATTTTTTGGAGAAGTATTCCGATTCTAGAATGTGATTATTCTACATGTTCTCTCATTTTGTTTGCATACACTGAAGTCCTTCTAACCAGAAAGGGCACATGGTAGGGCACATGGAACAAGAGCAGCTCTGCAGAAGACAAGACAGTGAACACTGAATGGAATTATCCTATTAGTTAAATAGGGTCTTGTGCATTCAGCTAAACCTAGGCTAGAACCCTAACCAAGCCTGTTAGAGTCAGAAGTAGAGAAATGAGGCAAAACTGGGTGGAGGGAATGTTAGGGCAGATTCCAGTGAGGTAAGGGGGCAGGGGGTGGGGGGCTCAGTTCAGACATGAACGGAAAAGCTTCCCACTCTGGAAAGCAACATAATTAGTATTTTATGCACATAAGTGATGTCAGAGAAGTGGGGACCAGAATGAGAACCACTCACTAAACTTTGAACTCTTCATGAAAACATCTCATTGCAGTTTGACCTGTCGTTCAGTCTCCAGCCCCAAGGCACGCCCAGGTGCACCTGAAAGCCTTGCAAACAACCTTTCCTCAGTTGGGATGTTACCCTTCTCCAGCACTTCTTTTTTGGGGATGTTGTTAGGTGTTGGAGAGTCAAGTATAACTCATAGCAACTCAAAGAACAATAAATCTGAACTCTGTCCTGTTCTGTGCCATTCTTACAATTTCCGACACCCTCAAGCCCATTGCTGCAGTTGCTGCAATTCACCTGGTTAAGGGTCTTCCTCTCCTTTGCTGTCCCTGCACCTTTCCAACTATGCTATCCCTCTCCAAGGAATAATCTCTCCTAGTAACGTGTCCAAAGTATGTAAGATGAAGCTTTCTCATTCATCCCTGCCTCCAAGGAGCAAATACTCTGGGTGCACTTTCTCCAAGACAGAGCTGTTTCTTCTTTTTGCAGTCCATTGGATACTCAGCACTCTTTTCCAACACCACAGCTCAAAGACATCAGTTCTTCTGCCAACTTTAGTCATTGTCCAGGTCTCAGATACATAGCAAGTGATTGAAAAGACCATAGCCTGAATCAGGTGTACCTTAGTCCTCAAACTGACTCCATTACTCCTCAATAATTTGGAAAGGTGCCTGACTACAGGCTTTCCCAGTGCAGTAAGTCTCCTGATCTCCTGACTGCTGGTACCAAGCGTATTGATGGTAGATCAAAGTAAGATAAAGTTTTTGACAGTTTCTTTTTTTCCATATATCAAGATTATTGCCCGTCAGTCCAGTGGCTAAGATTTTTGTTTTCTTGATATTGAGAAGCAATGCATATTGAAGGCTACTGTCTCTACCAAACTTATCTTTTTTGCCTTCAATTCTCCTCATGCTCCAACAAGACCTTGTGACCTACACTCTTGGTCGAGCACTAAAAGTCCGTGGCCTACACAGGAATTATTCTGAGCTGGACTAGCTAGCAACAGCCCTTCTCAGGGCCTGCCATGTTGTACACTCAGCTCTCCCAAGGGCCCCTGAAATTGCCGTACACGGCACTATTTGGTAACTTCGGCACCATCCCCTCCTTCAGTCTCTGTCTGGTTTAATTCTTTAGCCAGGGGAGGGAAACAAACCAAGGCATTGACCCCACAGTAACAAATCTATTGCTATAGGGTCAAATTCCAACTTCAACTGACCACATGTTGTTCATTGCCATCAAGCTGGAGCCTGTTCTTACCTCATCCTGCAGCAGATTTTAGAGGTTGTAAAAAGCACAGGAGGATGCACTGCAATCTCAGAGGTACACGGTTCAAATCCACCAGATGCTCTGCTGGAGAAGGAGGAACAATCTCCTCCTGTATCAGTCAGATCTGATTTGACGGTACACACAAAAAATAATGAAATAAAATTTAAAAAATCATTAAAAAAAAAAGCACAGGAGGAGATGTCCCATCTTTCTCCCTGGGTGCAGCTGATGGGTTTGATCCACCCACATTTTGGTTGGCAGTACAGCTTTCTATTCTTTAAGCTGCAAGAGCTCCCTTACAGGATAGAGTTGAACTATCTCGGTCTTGAGTTTCTTAGGCTGTAATTTTGATAGAAGGCCTCCTCTGTCCCAAATTTACACTTCTACACCAAATATTCTGAAACAGAAGCTATATTTAAACAAATCCACAAGTGATCCTTTTTTGTTGCTGCTGTTGTTTTATCTTCTTTTAAAAAAATATTTTACATTGGTTTGCATACTAAGTTCATATACTTTGTGTTTCATTGTGTGAAACACAAGTAATTCTTCTAGATACACATATGAGAGCTCTAAGAACTGACACTTTAGCAAGGGTTGGCACAGTTGTGTGTTGTTGAGTTGCAACCGGCCCATAGTGACTCTACAGTGAGATTACAGAGACAATTAAGAGGAGGAGACTGCCCATCCTTTTCTCTCAGAGCTGCTGGTGGATTCAAACCATTTGCCTTCAGGATTTAATTTACATAAGGTTTTAGAATTACCTCAGATACCATAGTCACCCTAGTAAAAAGGCTCTGTATTATGTAACAATAGAAATATCATCCATCCACCTTCAGGAGTGACAATAAAAATGCAAGTAATAAAAAGTGTATTGATTTCTACTCTCTTTCACAGTAGCTCAAGGCACAGTGGCTCAAAGCCAGGTCTGCAGTGTGGTGTTGATTTGTGATGTTGTGTTTGTTTCTTTCTTTCTTTACGTAGAAAGTCTCTTGGGAAAGTTTTGAAGTCATACTTGCAGATGTGATTATTCTTTTGCCAGGACATTGTAGATGTTTGTGATCTTGTCCAAAGTCACATTAGAAGTAAAGGGATCCAAAAAAAAAAGAAGTAAAGGGATCCACTTGAAAATGTCAGTCTAGTTTCATTTAGCCAGAAGTGCAATTCTTTCTTTCTTAGCTGCTAACAAGAAGGTGGATGGTTCAAGCCTACCAGCAGTTCTTGGAAGAAAAGAGCTGGCGTTGAGTTCTGGGAAAGGTTCCAGTGGAGGAAGCACCATGTCAATCTGACTTTGTCCTCCAGGTTTACTTAGGAGTTGGAATCATCTTGACAGGATGAAGGTGTTTTGATTCTTCTGGAATCCAGATTGTTGGGCTCACTGAATTGATGTGATCCATCCAGATCACCTCCCCTTCAATGGGTCAGTTCTTGCTGTTGACCTTTTTGTTAGTCACTGTTTTGTTTAACTAGTGTGCCACCAAGGAAGGGTCTTGGGCAAAATGCATACCGATATTCACTAAATATATAATCTCCCTTTCATCTTGCAGCTGCAATGAATGTTTGCAGATTAGATCTCTAACCCTCATGGTGTGCAGCTTTCGTATTTATTGATGTTATTTTCATTTTTAAAAAGAGTTTCTTAGATCCTTTTTGTTTTCTGCCCATCATCATTTTCTTTCTTCTTCTAAATTTTGTCATCTTGGAAGCTAATCAGAACAGAAGTGACATTTCCTAGCTAGTGGTCAAAGTCAAGGCTGTTCTTGAAAAAAAAAAAGTAGGGCTTGTCATGGGTACCCTGTTTGCTTGCTCTTAATAGCAGTGACTGGAGAGAAGGAAATAGCAGGGAACATTTCCATTACTTTACAACCAGCCTTAGAAGGGAACACCTTACTGATTTGAGTTACAAGGTCACTGAGCTAGAAAGCTGTCAGCTGAGATAGAAATCTCCACGTCCCCCAACAACAAAGGATTACATTTAGCATCAAAGGATAGTACCTTCTGGGTTGAGTCCCTTCCCATCATCTTGATTCCCCAGCAATAAATGGGTCTCTGGACCTCCCAACCCTTCACATCTTCACATCCTTTAGCAGATGCATCCTCAGATGATTGATTGTCTCATTGGAAGTCTCTGTACTGGTGAGGGGAAGAGGGGGTGTACGTGTGTGTGTGTGTATTTGTACACATTCCTCTTCAGTGTGGAGGGCAGAACACTCAAAAAACCTTTCTTGCTCTAATGCGATGGACTGAACCTTCCTAGGTAGCTTCTTCCTTCATGAAGTTGCAGAGGGAACAGATCCCACAATCTCCATGATTGTGAGGACAATCCTTACACAATCTGACTTCCTGATGAATCTTAATTCAGGTTGAAGGCCAAGAAGAACTCAGAGATTCCTGTGGCTCCTGACGGCAGACCTGATCCTCCCCCAAAGGTTCATGTTGACCAGTTGGCTCTTCAAGGACACCTGTTTTTCACAGGCCTGCTGCTGAGTGGTGCATCCTGGTAAGGCTTTCAGCTGTCAGCCCTAGAGTTTGGAGGTTCGAGTTCACCCAGAGGCACCTCAGAAGAAGGATAGCAGCAATCCACTTCCAAAAATCAGCCTCACTGAGCTCAGTGCTCCTCTGCTACATATAGGTACCCTGGGTCTGAGAAGCTGGATGGCAACTGGTTTTGGTGTTTGGCTTTTTCTTTTACATTTAGAGGCATCCTCCATTTATCTGATCCAACCAAACCTGTGCCTTTTCGCTGTCTAGTTGATTCTGACCTATAGCAACCCTATATGGCAGGGGCAGCCCCAGCACGTTTCCAAGGCTGCACATGGTTACGGAAGGGCAATGCCACGTCTTCCCACATGGTTACGGAAGGGCAACGCCACGTCGTCCTGCCACAGAGCAGTACATGTCAACTGCTGGCCTTTCAGGTAACAGCTGAACACTTTGACTGCTGCACCACCGGATCCTTACCTGAGCCAAAGGCACTGACTTTCTGGTCACCTTGTGCAAACAAAAATCGACCTGAAGGCAGAGATACAGAGCTAACACTGTGACGGGGATAGAAGCTTGCTTGATTAGCAGATACTTAAAAGGGCTTAGGCATGTTTTGGACAATCCAATATATATGCAAACCAGGAAAAGCAGAAATCTTTTCATTATCTTTTAAGGTGGTTTGAGCAAGTTTAGAAGAGTGAAGATTGAAAACAAAGAAATTGATGGCTCTTTCAATTTTTCCCTCTGTGATTTAAGATTAGAGGTAGAATATAGCAGTTGTGCCCAGGCCTGACTTGGGGAGAAATGGGAAGGAGGTTTCTGCCTATATCTGGATGTTCTTCACAGTCAGGTTCCTGTTGGGAAACATGTTAGATGTTGTTGTTGTTGTTATGTGCCGTCGAGTGGCTTGCAATTCATAGCGACCCTATGTAAAACAGCCCTAAATTCTGCT
>NW_006399774.1:3851052-3858856 GCF_000299155.1 Elephantulus edwardii | reverse complement strand
GGTGGACAGTGTTTGGTGGAGCTAACCGATTAAAACAAGCTTGGAAGCAGGAATGGCATCCACTTCCGAAATGGTTTACATCTGGAAACTCTATGAACAGTGCTCAGGTCTTTCATTCATAGGGTTGCTATGAGTGTCTAAGACTCAGATGGAACTTAACAACAACAACAACAAGGAAGATGGTTCGAAGCAGGAGTGGCATCCACTTCCTAAACAACATGCCTCTGAAAAGTCAGTGAGCTTTGAAGATAGTTATAGAAAGGCTTCAGGCCTTTTGTTCGTAGGGCACTGAAAGCAATCACCAACAACAGTGAAGATAGCATTTTTGGAGGCAGTTAATTAACTTGGGTTTGGGCTTTTGTGATCAGGTCCAAAGCCTTAACAGGATCCCTTGTCTGGTATGGTCTTTGATCCAACTGGCTTAGATGTAATCAGATTTTTTAAGGAGTGATCAGGCCTGGGGGCAACTTGCTACATTCTTCCTGCAAAGATAACTTACTTAGTTACTACTAACAACTGACTAATGAAGAATTTGATGTTGTTGTCAGACAAGTTCTAGACACTAACTTGAGATGAAATAACAATTAGAGTCGCACCCTTTATTTTTAAGGTATTTTGGTAACTAACCTGGAAGTTGCAAGAGTGATTCACTCCCTGGTGTCAAGTTGATTCCAAAGTAGAGCAACTACCCATAGGATTTTTGAGGTTGTAAATATTTTTTGGGGGTGGGGGGAAGGAAGAAAAGGGGCAGAGACTACCCATCTTTCTCCCTCAGAGTAGCCGCTGCATTTGAACCAGTGACCTTTCTTCTTTTCCTCAGTTAACAGTGTAACACTTAGCACAGTATGCCACCAAGTTCCTTCAAGAATGGTTAAGTAAATTGAAAACACTGAGAAAGTGTCTTGACCACAGGCTTGGATCATGTTAGAACCATCTGTAATTAATAATGAATTGTTTACTTTTTCCATCACCATATGGCCTCCAGCCATGTTTATACAGCTAATTTATTAGCCTAGAAAATGAATCACACACCATTTTTACCATCAGCAGGAACGGTTTAAATCACTTTAGACAGAACACAAGATTCACCCCTGAGCGTGTTATCCCAAGCCCTTGAGTTAATTATGGGCGTGGCCTTGAGGATGCGTCTTGGATGCACCCTGATGCTTTCTTTCCTCCTCTTCCATTTAGCGTCAACCCTAATGCTGACTTCCTCTACTTTTCGATTCCTGCTGCTAGCTGCTGTTCAGTCTATTCGTGCTTGGTGATAGGGAGTTGATTCTGACTTATAAGCAGCCCGGGGAGACAGACCAGCAGGGCTTCAGAGGGTTTTCTTGGCTGTAATCTTTCTAGAAACAGATTGCCAGGTCTCTCTTCCCGTGGAGCTGCTGGGTGAGGTAGGATTGCTAACATTTGGTCCCCAGCCCCACACCTTTGTGCTACCAGGTGACCACCTGTCTAACTACTAAAATATGCCAAACACGTCGTAGTTGTGATAGTATCATTGCTGATCACTTGTTATAGCTTCAGATGTCATCATTGATGCTTTTAATTGGAAAATGAATTTTTAAATTTTTTTAAAGGAGGCTAAACCGTGTACTAGACGTTGCTTTCTATGCCTTTCAAATATTGTTGTGGTCGATGACTCTTGGCTGACCCTTCAAGGAGTTTTCGGAGGCAGTAAATCACATGGGAGGGGATTGCCCAGCTTTCTCCGCCAGGGCAGTTGATGGATTCAAACCACCCACCTTTGAAATGACAGGGCAGCCTTTTTCCACTAGGCCAGCAGAGCTCTCTTTTTCAAATATGAGCTCGTGTATTTTGCTCCTGACCTCTCATACAGACACCACTCGTCGGCCATGGAGGCCTCCGTGTTGCTGTGATATGCACTTCAGCAGACTCTCAGGCCAGCACAGACTTTAAGGAAATTCTGTGGGTGACAACAGGCTGATCTTGATGTCGTTGTGGTCGGGTCACCATAAGTCAGAGGCCAATTCCATGAGAGCAAACAACATGCTCCTAACATATACAAATGCCACTGATGTCCCCATTTTACAGATAGTATTATTGTTAGTTTTCATCTGGTAGATCCGCACATCAACAGAGAACTACCAGAAGTGCAGGCTGGGTTTAGACGGGGCCATGGTACTAGGAATATTGTAGCTAATGTTAGACGGATCTTGGCTGAAAGTAAGGAGTACCAGAAGAATGTCTATCTTTGTTTCATTGATTATGCAAAGGCATTTGACTGTGGTTGACTCTGAGAAGAATGGGAATCCCAGTACACTTGATTGTGCTAATGCGAAACCTATACTTGGACCAGGAAGCAGTTGTCAGAACAAAGCAAGAAAACGCTGCATGGTTCAAAGTTGGGAAGGTGTATGCCAGGGCTGTATCCCGTCTCCAAACCTTTTCAATCTTTATGCAGAACAGGTTATTCGAGAGGCTGGATTCTATGAGGAGAAGTGTGGCATCAGGATTGGAGGAAAAATCATCAACAATCTGCATTACGCAGATGACACAACCCTGTTTGCTGAAACTGAAGAGGACCTGAAGTACTTGCTGTGGAAGGTCAGGGATTGCAGTCTTCAGTATGGATTGAGACTCAATATCAAGAAAACAAAGATTCTCATCACTGGACAGATTGGCAGCATCATAATGGATTGTGAAGAGATTGAGGTTGTTCACAGTTTTTGTTTGCTTGGATCCACAGTTAACACTCTTGGCACCGAAGCCAGGAAATTAAAAGACATATTGCAATGGGAAAGTCTGTGGTTAGAGACCTCTCTAAATTGCTGAAGTGCAAAGAT
Organism: Elephantulus edwardii; assembly: GCF_000299155.1. Lineage (NCBI taxonomy): Eukaryota > Metazoa > Chordata > Mammalia > Macroscelidea > Macroscelididae > Elephantulus > Elephantulus edwardii. The sequence goes on along the minus strand of NW_006399774.1, from coordinate 3,856,046 downwards.
GTCAGTCTGGAGACTAAGGTGCACTTGATACATGTCATGGTCTTTTCAATCACTTGCTATGCATCAGAGAGCTGGACAATGACTAAGGATGATAGAAGGAGAATTAATGTCTTTGAGCTGTGGTGCTGGAGAAGAGTATTGAATATACCATGAACTGCTAGGGAAACAAACAGGTTTGTCTTGGAGAGGGTGAAGCCAGGCTGCTCCTTAAAGGCAAGGATTCTGAAGCTTTGTCTGACATACTTTGGACATGTTGCAAGGAGGGACTAGTCCTTAGAGGTGGATGTCATTCTTGGGAGAGAGGAGGGACAGTGCAGGAGATGAAGACCCTCTATAAGGTGGATTGATTCCGTGACTTGGGTCATGGAGGTAGGTGTGTTGGAGATTGTGAGAGTGGCACAGGATAGAGCAGGGTTTAGGGCTATTGTACATAGGGTCGCTATGAGTCACAGGTGACTCAGGGCACTTAACAACAACAACAACAACAACAACAACAACAGATCATGTGTGGCAACCATATGTGCGAGAATTGGCTTCTTAAGGGTTCTGGTCCTTGGAGAGGGACATCATGTTTGGGAGAGCGGAGGGAAGGCGCAGGATAGGAAGACCCTCGATGAGATGGATCAATTTGTGAGTGGAGTGGTGGGAATGAATGTGTTTGAGACAACGTGGTTGGCACAGGATAGAACAGCGTTTAGAGCTCTTGTACATAGGGTCTCTATGAGTCGCAAACGACTTGATGGCACATAACAACAACAACAACAACAAGGGTTCTTAAAGGTCACAGTTTCCAGGTATCTCTGGGTGGATTTGAACTACGAACCTGTGGTTTGTAGTTCAACACTGAAGCATTTTCACCGCACAGGGACTCCAGTTACAATGGAACTGAAAGACAGGGTCTGAGCACTTAACCCAAGAAGTGTTTAATCAGTAGGTTTTTAACTAAACCATGGAGCATTATACCTCCTTCCATTCAGTGATCCAAACTTGGTTGTGAATAAGAGTCATTGTGTGGTGGGGTGGGGAACTGTTAGAAGCTAGTTTACTGGCCTTATTGAATAGATCTGAGAGTTTGTGTTTCTAACAAGTTGGTGCACCCAGTCCAGGCATAGAACTGATCTGTGATAAAATGGAGATCCGAGGAAAGCACAGTTAATTTGCTAATAGTTAATCTTGATTAAAGGAGTCCTGGTGACACAGCAGTTAAAGCACCTTCTTCTAACCCAAAGGTGGTGATTGAAACCCCTCGGGGGGTTTACAGGAGAAGACCTGGCAAATCTATCCTAGAAATATTCCAGCTTAGAGAGCCCACGGACTTCGAAATGAACAAACAAATCTGTCATGGAGGAAGTACAATCGGGATGCTTCTTACTGGTGAGGGTGGTGAAACGTCATCTCATCGACTTTTTGTCAGGAGAGGCCAATCCAATCCTTGGCAAAAGACCCTCATGTCAAGAAAAGTGGGGGGATCAGAAAAACAGAGGAAGACACTCAATGAGATGGTTTATTAACACAGTGACTCTAACAACGGGCTCGGGTGTATCAGGGAGTGTGGGAATGGCACAGGAGAGGGGAAGTTCTGAATTCTTGTTCACAGCATCACTTTGAATTGTCATTTACTTAACATCACTAACACCACCACCACCGCGCTTGTGGTGTTGGAGAAGAGTATTGAACATGCCAAAAGAACAAATGAATGTGTCCTGGAGAAGGTGCAGCTGGAGTGCTCCCTGGAGGCCAAGATGATGAAGCTTTGTCTCACATACTTTGGGCATGTTGCTAGGAGAGGCTATTCCTTGGAGAAGGACATCGTGCTTGGAAAGGTGGAGGGATGGTGAAGGAAAGATCCTCTGACTGCAGCAATGATCTCGAATGTGTCAGAGCTTGTGAGGAAGGTGCAGGATAGGACAGGGCTCTTGTCCATAAGGTCACTGTGAGTCATACTTGACTGGAAGGCATCTAACAACAACAACAACAACTCCCAGTAGTTCTACTTCTTCACATAGAGTTGCTGTGAGTTGAAATTTGCCTCGTGGCACCTAACGATAGTGATGACCTTGGATACAATAACTGAAGATGATAGACTCAGAATTGTGTTGCTCTATGTCTCTTTTTACTTAAAATTTACCCCAAGACCTTATATGTGTCCCCATGTTTTTAAAATATTAATATTTCCATTTCAAATGTCTAAATTTTTATATTTTAAAGGCCATTTTGTCAGTTGCTTGTTGATTTATTAGTCTAGTAATTTAAATACATCTTGAAAAGTTGTCCTCATTTATCTTGTTGAGAAAGTTGGCTGTACATGATGTTTTTGGCAAATATTTCCCCAGTAAACTCTTTGTTGTTAAGTGTGCTCATAATATTTTGCATGTGAAATCTTAATTCCTCTTGGATTTGGGATGTTTTTCTTCATTTGGCAGAAATGGACATTTGCATTATCTTTTCGGTACTTATTTTAATTACTTTGTTTACTTTCATTTCCTACATCGTCTGAGAATTATTTTCATGTAAAACAAGGCTCTAAATTAATTTGTCTATTTTAGTTTGCCTTTTAGTTTTCTACTGGAAAGACTCTGACTAACGCTTCTCAATGGTTTTAGACAGATAGGTGGACTCTACTCTCTATTCCATCTGTTGCTCTGTTTCCTGTTATCACACTGGTTCACTTCAGGAGGGTTGCATCTTAGTATTTAAGAGGTAAACTCCCTCAACTCCTCCTGTTAAGTTTCTTTTTCATTTCTGAGATTATGTTCTAAAGGAGTCACACCTGATTCCTAGTTTAAAATTTTTCTCACAAGGAACCTAAGTATCTGTTTTGACAACTGAACAAAGAAAATGCTCCTCTTGGATTTTGTACAAAACCCTATGAATGTAAAGTGGCTGTGTAATAACTTTGGCATCGAAACAGCAGGAAAATTTCAGGCTCACAATCATGGCAGATGAGAAAATAGTCTTTTATTCCCTCTTGGCATTGCTTCAGTGGAGTTCATGATAAGAATAAAACAACCCCATTGTTAAGTCGATTCTGATTCATCACCACTCCATCAGGGTTTCAAGGTTGTAAATATTTACTGGAGGAAACTGCCCATCTTTCCCTTGGAGCACCTGGAAGGTTTGAACTATCAACCTTTTGAGTAGCAATTCTTACACATAAAGAACTATGCCACTATGGCTCCTTGATGGTAAAGCTCATTCACGCATTACCCATTGACACTGAGTCAGACAGACTCAGAGCCGACCCTCCAGTGAATTCAGAGGCTGTAATTTGCAGAGAAGGAGATTGATTACCCGTGTTTCTCCCACAGAGACTCTGGTGGATGAGAATCACCAGAGAGGCACCAACTTTTGGTGAGCAGTGCAATTCTCCAAAGACTGCACCACAGGGCTCCCTAATGGTAAGAATGTTATTGTTGTTGTTAGGTGCCAAGTACAATTTATAGCAACCCTATGAACAAAAGATCTGAAACCAGACCTGTCCTGCACCATCCTCACACTCCTGACACACAGGAGCCCACTGCAGCAGTCACCTTGTGAGGGTCTTCCTCTCCTTCACCGACCCTCCACCCCTTCCAACATCATGTCCTTCTCCAAAGAATAGCATCGAGATAAGATATTCATTAAAACACCCAAATCATCTATTCCATGTCATTCATTACAGCTTTATAAGGGGGCCTTGGTGGCCCAGTGGTTGATTGGATGCTAATTAAAGGTTAGTGCTTTGAAGCTACCAAGGGACTGTTTTGGAGAAAAACCTGATACAGCTCCCATAAAGATCACAGCCGAGTAAACCTTATGGGGCAATGCTGTCCCGTCACATGGGGTCACTATGAGTCAAATCCATTCACCATCATCCTAAAACAGCAGTACTGGATTGTAGAATAAGCTACTGATAGATAAAGAGCTTTGCCAATAAAGGAAAACAAAGTGTGGGTCAGAAAAGAAAGGAATTCACATTGGCACCAGCAGTCAGGAAATCAAAAGGCAAATTGCATTAGGTAAGTCTGCTGGCAGGGACCTCTCCAGAGTACTGAGAAGCAACTATGTCAGTCTAGAGACTAAGGTGCACCTGATCCAGGACTGTCTTTGCAATTACTTGCTATATGCATCTGAGAGCTGGACACAATTACTAGGGATGATGGAAGAATTGGTGCCTTTGAATTTTAGTGCTGGAAAAGAGTCTTGAACACACCATGGACTGCCAAGAAAACAAATAGGTCTGTATTAGAGAGGATAAAACCAAGTTCCCCCTTGGAGGCTAGGATTTTGACACTGTATCTCACATACTCTTGGCATGTGGCTAGGAGGGACCAGTCTTTGGAGAAGGACATCATGCTTGGAAGGGTGGAGGGACAGCACAGGAGAGGAAGAACCTGGATGAGATGGATCGCCCCAGTAACTAGGGCAATGGGGGTAGGTGTGATGGAGTCAGTGAGACTGACTCAGAACAGGGCAGACTACAGAGCTGTTGTACATAAGGTCACTATGAGTCATAGGTAACCTGAAAGCACCTAACAACAACAACAACATATTAATATGAGATGAGAAAACTCATTTTCATTGCTGAAGAGTTGGGATGACTTGATTCACGTTTAGAATGACATGCAGAAACTAAGGGCCATTTGGAAGTGTGGGGGAAATGAGGAGTTTATGTTTGCTTTTTCCCCCACGAGGATGACACACTTGCGTGGTTAGAGTCACTGCCAACTGCAGTTGTTTGTGAAATGAGTTTCTGAGAGCAGCCAAGCGCAGTGTGACTAATCCTCCGCTCAAAGTGACCCTGCGGCTTCCCTTCCTGCCTCATGGCCATTTGGCACCTATGTGGCTTTGATAAGTCCTCATCCTACAGCACTGGGAGATTGAGATTTGGTGCCAAAATGACTATTTCAGCCAGGCTTCCAGGCTTTTAATTGAATTTGCAAGGCGGAGCAGTGTACTAGTGCCTGAATATCTAATATATACATATATAGATAGATAGATACAGAGATAGATAG
>NW_006399774.1:3836485-3846562 GCF_000299155.1 Elephantulus edwardii | reverse complement strand
GAAATTCTTCTGTGTCTGCCAATTCCTTTCGATACAGTGACTCAGTATATTCCTTCCATCTTCTTTTAATACTTCCTGGATCATTTAACAGTCTGCTGAAAGCATCCTTGATTATAGCAACTCGAGGTTTAAATTTGTTCTTCAGTTCCTTGAGCTTAAGAAATGCTGAGCAAGTTCAGCTCTTTTGATTTTCTAACTCCAACTCCTTGCACATTTCATTGTAATATTTTGCTTTGTCCTCCCGTGCTGCCTTTTGTAATCTTCTATTCAACTCTTTTAGTATCTTGAATTCTTCCTTGTGCTTTGGCTTCTCTGCACTCCAGTGCAATTTTCAGTTGATTGAAACATATAAGAAATAAAGCAAATTTAATATTTTCACATTGTTGTTACGTGCTGTTGAATCAATTTCATCTTATAATTTCCACCCAAGTGACAGAGTAGAACTGTTCCTTTAGGTTTTGACAACTGCAGTCTTTTTAGGGCTTTCCTTTTGCGGAGCTGCTGAGTGAGTTTGAACCACTGGCCTTCCAGTAAGCAGCTGAGCCCTTACGCTGTTGCGTGATATTAATGCTAAATATTTGTTATGATTAAATGTTATGTCATGAGTTTATGTTTTGGACAAAGCATTTATGTAAATGATATCATTTTATGTTAACAGTGGTTCTGTGAGGCTTGGGTTTTTATTTGCATTTCCATTTTACAAGTGAGTGAACCGACACATCTTGTGGCAAAGTACTTGTGTGTGGTCTCACCGTCAGTGATGAGCTGGGACCCCAAGACGGCCTGTGCACTCTTGGAGACCAAACCTGTGTCTGAGGAATCATTATTCCATCTTCGCCTCTATTGGACTATAAGTCTCTATCAGTCAGAAGAGTAGTTAGACAAATTCTTTAGAAACAACTTCTTGGAAGGTAATACATTTATAATATTCATTCCTTAATCTAAATGAGGAAACGATGGTGGTGTCGTCTGTAAGGACTTGCATGGCTGAGTCAAAGGCTGTACCTCTCTGGGGGTTCAAATTTACTAGCTTCTTGTCCTGCGCACTTCACAGACTTGCACGCCTACTGGAGAGCAAACTATGAGTGATTTTAACTGGATGGCAATGAGGCAGGTGTTAATCTTAGATCAAGAGTCTTGGGGGGGGGCACAAATGGTTTAGCATTCAGCTGCTGGGTGAGAGGTCAATGCTTTGACCTCCGAAGTCCACCTGCTTGGAGACGGTCATAGCCCTGAAAGGTCTGTGGAGAACACACAGGTCTGCTTGGCACCCATAGGGCGGTGCTGAGTCCAAATGCACATGATGGTGGTTAACAATGTTCTAAATGACGAAGAATGAGGGAAACACCTGTTATTGTGTTACTGTGGGAGTTCTGGTGGCCTAGTGGCAAGAAGCTGAAGTGTAATCACAAAGGCACACAGTTCAAGGCCACCAGCTGCTCTGTGGGAGAAGGATGGGCAATCTCCTCCCATGTGAGTAATCGCCTCTGAAAACCTGCTGGACGGTCAGCTATGGATAAGTTCCAACTCTATGGTAAACAACAACAACAACAACAACAAGTGTTATTGTACTTTTGAAGCGGCTCCAAGGAAAAAGAATGACAGTTTCCCCCCATGCAGTTTACAGCCTCTGAAAATCTGCTCCAGGGTCAGATATGAGGAGGTGTTGATTCTACAGGACATGACAACAACAACCTGTTAAGTAAAGACGGAGATGGTTCCAATTAATTTGTGCTTTGTCTTGACATTTGAGGTCCAGGTTTTATATATGTATAAATATGTTCGTTGTTGTTCATGGTGATCTTACGTTCAATAGCTCTGGACCCTGCCCTCTCCTCAGACAGTCTCACTGTCTCTGACATACCTGCCCCCATTACTTCTTTCCTCCCTTACGGCTGGAAATCAAATCAAGTCTATTGACACCGAGTTGACTTTGACTCATAGTAACCCTTCACTGGGTTTCTGAAGCTGTGAATCTTAACAGGGACAGATTGATTCCGCTTTCTCAGAGTGCTTGCTGGGCTCAAACTGCTGATCTTCCTGTTAATAGCCTAGTGTGTAGCCCACTACACTAACAGGGCTCTTTACCTTGGGCTGAATAGGCTTATAAACCTATACACATCTCTATCATGCAGATCTCGTCTGAAACTACCTGTGTAGCACTGTATGGAATTTTTAAAAAACACTTTTTGTGTATTTTTTTGCCTGTATTTATCTGTTGCCCAGCTTTTTATTGAATTGTTATTTTATTGCTTAAATAGTATAAAATTATGTCAATATTTGTATTTTAAAATATATCTTCCTTTAAGAACACGCTGTACAATGTGTTCCTAAAATGATAATTATAGTTTTTAAAGTATATCCCAGTGTTAGGTATTTTTCACAGCTTTTTCTCTACAGAAAAAAAACAAAACAAGAAAGTCCAATAAATTAGAGATTAATATACAAGATGCCATCTTGAATACATAAGAATATGAGTTCTTAAAAGCCACTATAATATTGGACTACAAAGGATTTCTTTATCCCAAATTTTAAATGAAAACTTTATACATATTCTTGCAGCAATAACTATGAGATAGTTTCAGAAGTTGGAAGATTTTTGTCAACATTCAGAAATCCTGAACTTATTTAAAATTTTTTAGCATCATGGAAATGCAATTTTTCTTAGTTATTGAGAGGAAAATGTGTCCTTGGTCGTTTCTTCTCCCCTACCACCCAAAAATGCATCTGAAGCACTTTTTAGAAATCAATGCAAACCTCTTCGTGCAGAAATACTGGCATTCAAACAAAGTGCAGTTGGTCAGTAGGCAGGGGGTAAGGCTGAAGAATGAGAGAATGAATAGTCCGCTTTTATAGAGGTGTTGCTATAGTGATGCTTAAGGATAATGCTGCTAGCTGGATTGGAATGTCACTTGACAAAAAGCTGTGTTTGGTTTAGATACTGATTGAATTAGGACAACCTCCAGAAATCCCCTAATAGGGGAAGAAATATGATAAAAACAAACTTCAAGACTCCTGGTGAGATAAAAGGTATTTGCTGTTATAGTCTCTCCTCTCTCTCTCTCTCTCTCACTCTCACTCTTTCTCTATGACTTTGTGTACTTTATCCTTGACTATAATTTCTCTTTAAGATGTTAGAATAAAATGTTATTATAATGTGATGCAAACGTAAAGCATTCAGAAAGGTTAGAATTATTCTTTCAACCCTATCTTAATTAAGAATATAAATGATAATGAATATTACTGACTTAAGCTGGTGGTTTTGAAAATTTGAAATGACACAGTTGACAGCCTGAGCAATGGAAATTAACTAAGAATGTGAATATAAATCCAAAATAATAAGGCAGAAACTTAGGTGATTGATATTTAGGTATTGTTTGGAAATGGTGACAAGTTATGTCCTTACTGCATCATTTTCTTCTATGTTTGATGGACAGAATGGAATGCATTTTTCAAATGAATGTACAAAAATACAGACTTGAGCCCTGATTATCAGGTAAAACATTTGTCATGGTTTGTTAATGAATTAATTTCCTTTTTTACTTCTAGTGCTATTGTTTTGACATTCTCTTTTGAAGTATACTGACTTTTTCCCAGAACTTTTTTGAATGCAATGGAATGATTTTATTTTGGCATTAATTTGATGCTTTTAGGCTTCTTAGAAAAATGTAAAGAGTCAATAGTTCACCTTCTTTCACTGTGTTGGCATGGTGAATGGCAGTCAAATGCACCTAAGCTGCTTCTGGCATTTCCACAGCTTTCCCCCCCTTTTTTTAAATGATATGTGCATATGTGCAGAATTAAATAGGCAATAAATGAGCTGAGACATTTTCTTTCCTCAGAAACAAATGCAGATGAACGAGCCTTAGGCAAGTGCTTTGCTATGTGTCGTACACTGATCGTTACCTGCTGCTGGGATGGACTGTTGTAATTCTAGTATTTTATAGTAGACGCATCGTGCATTCTTTTTTTTTTTAGTTTAGGTTATTTTTCATTTCAATGAAGCATCATGCATTCTTATGTGTGATTAAAAGTGGGACTCTAGTATTTGATTATACCTATACAGGGGCATACTGCATTGCATGTGAGGCTGCAAACGGAAAGATTGATAGTTCTAAGCTACTAACAGCTTTGCAGGAAGAAGATGAACAGTCTTCTGTTATTATTTGCAGCCGTGGAAACTGGGTAAGGGGTTTCCATGCATCTGAGCTGACTCTATAGCAGGCTATGAGTTTGGCTTCAATGGCTTTAAATTCTTATGTACAATGCTCTGATTTTATGCATTCTCATTGTCTCTTTGCACCATTCTAAGTCTCGTTTGAAATAATGTACTTAATTTATACTCATTTATAATGCAGAAGAGGGGATGGAGTGGGGACTATGATGAGAGTATCTCTTCATTTCCCCCTAAGAAGTAATTAAAACAGTAACATATCTTTTCAAATGGAGAGTGTGGCTGCTTCCAATCCTAACCTCGCTTAGTCCTGAGAATTTCCATTGCGTCATCTCCTTCTCTCCTGTCAAATCTGGATATAAGTGGAAGTCCAGTCTACTTGTTTCCAGACATTTTAAAATTCCATCCAGCTGATTTGAGCAGCATCTGGTTTAAGAAAGGAGCAGTGGGTCTCTGGAAATGTGGAATATGTAGATATGTCTTGGTGCAGCCAGAGTTCTCTTTAGAGGCAAGAATGATGAGGCTTCACCTCACATACTTTGGACATATTGTTAGGAGGTAGGTACTATTCCTTGGAGAGGGACATGATGTTGGGAAGGGTGGAAGGTCGGTGAAGGAGAGGAAGACCCTTAACCAAGTGGATTGACAAGGTGATTGGTGCAATTGGCTTCTGTGTGTCAGTAAGGGTGAGGATGGTACAGGATAGATCAGGGTTCAGACCTTTTGTTCATAGGGTCGGTGTGAGTTATAGTTGACTTGATGGTAACTAACAACAACAGCATTGCACTTAACAAGCACAGGTGACCTAGACTGCAGGGAGTTGCCCTACTAACCCAGAGGCTGCATCTCTGTGTGGATTTTAATCCATCAGTAGATTCCTAGAAAGAAGGTAGGTTATCTCTTCCCACGCAATTTCCAGCTTTGGACAAGCATGAGTGAGCAAAGAGACGTTGCTATGAACTTGGAGAAACGATGAAAGTAATACAAGTGTTCAGGTCTTATGTTCATAGGGTCGCTATGAGTCATCTACAACTCAACAACACTTAACAACAACAACAACAGAGAGAGAGCTCAGTTGGCCTAGTGGATAGAAAGTTATGCTACCAAGTCCAAGGTGCGTGATTTTAATCTGCGGCCCTCGGGCCTGGTTTTAATTGGTTTTCGTCAAACATTCTTCTAGGTGGTATAGCACTGGTCTACCATTTGCTGTACAGAGGTAACTCGTGGTTGCTATGATGCTAAACACTGTGACACTGATGTGTCAAATTAGATAATGTTTACCCATGGTGGACAGTGTTTGGTGGAGCTTCCTGATTAAAACAAGCTTGGAATCAGGAGTGGCATTCACTTCTGAAAAGGCTTGCCTCTGGAAACCCTATGAACTTGGAGAAACAATGAAAGTTATACAAGTGCTTACTACAAGTCATCTATGACTGATGGAATTTAACAACAACAACAACAACAAATACAAATAAAAATATCTTTGTAGAACTTTACTGGCTGAAAGGAAAAAAATGTGTTTGGTCATATTGTTAATTCTTGTAGGCTCTTATCTGATGGGGGAAAGAATTAGAGGAGTGGCAGAATCTGCAGGAAAGGTTTAAGCAGAGGTTGGAGGATGTGGAAGCATCCTTTTGTGATTAAAGAAGCCGAAAAGTTCCCAAGATAGAAGGGGTGGTCACACAGTCCCAGATGGTCAAGGGCCTAAACCACAATGGGTTGGTTAGATTGAAGAAACATGTGAAAAAGAAGCCACCCTGCCTGGTAGAGAAACCAAAATATTTGAAACTGTATAGGAACTGGCATAGCTGGCTGGCTCTTGAAAGGTGAAACAAGATAGTTCCTTTCCTTTGAATTATCTTGTTTCCTGCCACATCTCTCAGCTAGGTCCCAGAAAAGCACAACGTGGACCTTGAAAACAGCATTTGTGTTTCCAAATAAGTGGAAAGGGCAGCATGCCGTGGTGGCTGTGCTTTTTACTCTGATAGCAAACAGAAAAGGCATCAAATCACGACTCCTCCTTTACTCGCATTGTGTCTTCAGAGAAGTTACTGAGAACCTTCAGCCTACAGTTCCTCACTTCCAAAAATGCAAAACCTCATGGTCATCAGGACAGTTTCAACTCATAATAACCTTCCATCAGGTTGGGGTCGCTCCCCCCCCCCCCCCGCCTGCCGCCGCATTAAGTTTTTAAGCCTAAATCTTTAGAGGAGAAGACAGCCTATCTTTCTTCAAAGGAGCCACTGGTATACCATTTCTGGCTTTTCTGTTAACAGCTGCTACCTTACAAACTACACCACCAAAACTCCATCACTTTCAGATGTGAATCACTAGTACCTATGACTCAGTTATCCAGTGCTGCTATAACAAAAACACCTTGCGTTGATGGCTTTAACACACAGAATAAATTTACTCTTTGTTAGAGGGCTACAAGTCTGGATTCAGGGTGCTGGCTCTGTGGGAAAGTTTCATCTTTGTTGGTTCTGGATAGGAATTTTTGTCTTCTCTCAGCATTTGTAGACCCAACTGTTCTCCACGTGCATTGTCATCAATATTTTCCTGGATCTGAGAAGTTCATCTGGACTCTGAGTCCAAAGGACACACTCTGCTCCTGGCTCTTCTTGGTGGCATTGAGGTCCTCTCTTCTCTGCTCAATTTTCTCTACTTTTTTCCCCCCTTGTGGGGTAAACGGTATTATAGGCCCCATCCCAGAGGAACTCCTTTTACAGGGAGCAAGGCTGTGATGAAGCTAAAGGTTTTGTATCCCACCCTGAATCTTTTTACAGCTGATTGGTTCATCAGATCACAGGGAGTCATTACATAATTTCTACATTACATCCCAAAACACTGAGAACCATGCTTCAGCCATGCAATTGTGTATTTTGGAGGACACAATTCAATCTGTGTCAACCTAATATAGAACTCGGAAGTCTTTAGGGAGATAAAGAGTCAGTATATGCAGTATGTCTAGCATAACAGACAGCAGTCAGGAGCTGCTACTGTTACTGTTTGGAAGAAGCCACCTTTCAACATGTATAAGGCAGCATGGCAGCTGATGAAGTGGACACTGTGGGTCCCACCCTTTGGTTCTGAGACCTTTCCCCTCCAGTTACTTAAGTTGTGCTTATGGAGAGCTCCCCTTTAGTAAGACAGATGCAGATATATACATGTGGAAAGAAATTTGTTCTGTGGTTTAATATTTGAGCCAACTTTATGAGCATCTTGTTAGCTTCTGTTCTCTGTGTCTTTGGGAGTGCTGGAACAGGACCAACGGGGCCAGGATGGAAAGTAAGACAGATAGGAGAGCAAGACGTCACTAGAGAAGAAAACCATTTAAAGTCTGATACTCTGGAAAATGGTGTAATGTATCTAAGTGAGCGTAGATGTGCACATTGGCTGGATTCTAGCCAGATTATTTATAAATGAAACAGAGGTCAAGGAGTCAAAAGGTCTTCATCTTAACTTCAGTATTTGTTGAGACACTTTCTTTTTTAAAATTCTGATTTTAACAAAAGTTATAGAACACATGAGATGAAAATAGATAGAATGGGACCTTCTAACACTCAAATCTTGGTGCACATCAAAAAACTTCACCAGGGTAAAAAAGCACGTTGTTGTTGTTGTTAAGTGCCGTCAAGTTGTAAGCAACTCATAGTGACCCTATGAACGAAAGTCCTTAACACTTGCATGACTTTCATCCTTGATCCAGGTTCATAGGGTTTCCAGAGGCAAGCTATTTACAGAAGTGGATGCCACTCCTGTTTTCAAGCTTGTTTTAATCAGGGAGCTCCACCAAACACTGTCCACCATGGGTAACCATTCTCGCATTTGACAAATCACTGTCACAGTTGGGGGGAAAAAATTGGCAATGACATGACGGATAAGGGACTCATATGTAAAATTTATAGAATACTCCAGGACCTCAACAAGAAAAAGGCAAAACAATCCAATCATAAAATGGCCATGTGATGTGAATAGACATTTCCCCAGAGAAGAAATTCAGATGCCCATCAAACACATGAAGATACCTTATTTTTGAAGCTCAGTTGACGTACCTGTGAACTGGAATGTCGTTTGTTTTGCACCATCAAGTCAGAGCAACTCATAGCTGACCCTCCAGCAAGTTTTCTGAGGCAGTAAATCACACAAAAGGAGATTGTCCATCCCTCGCCCTCTGAGCAGCTTGTGGATTTGAGCCATGCACCTTTTGGCTAAACGTTTGACTGCTAACACAAAGATCAGCAGTTCAAACCCATCTGCTACTCTGAAGGAGAGAAAGCCTTGGCATCTTCTTCCATAAAGGTTGCAATCTAGGAAGTCCCATGGGGCATTTGTACTCAATTTTATAAGGTTCCTGTGAGTCAGAATTGACTTGATGGCCCCCCAAAACACTAATGTCCATGTACCCACCTCTAGGGTTTGGTAGAGATTAGAAGGTGTATGTGAAGGTATTCTGGAAACCCGAGTAGACTGTGGACGTGAGAGTCAGGTAAAGAGATTGAAGCATGGATTTTGGAGGGCAGTAAATGGATGCTTTCCTCATGGTGTCTGTGTCACTTTGGGCAAGCTGCTTAGCTTTAGTTTCCTTACATGTAAACTAACACCCTTGGTACGAGCAGTCAGGAAGTAAGGAAATGCATTGCACTGGGGAAATCTGCAGTTAGGGACCTTTCCAAATTATTGAGGAGTATTGATGTCAGTTTGAGGACTAAGGTGCGTCTGATTCAGGCCATAGTCTTTGCAGTTACTAGCTATGCATCCAAGACCTGGACAATGAAGAAGGATGACTGAAAAAGAATTGATGCCTTTGAGCTATGGTGTTGGAGAAGAGCACTGAACAGCCCATGGATGGCCAAGAGAACAAACAGATATGTCTTGAAGAGGGTGCAGCTGGAGTGCTCTTTGAAGGCAAAAGTGATGAGGTTTCTCCTCACATACTTTGGACATATTGCTAAGGGGTGCTTGCTATTCCCTGGAGAAGGACATGAAGTTGGGAAGGCTGGAGGGTCGGCAAATGAAAGGAAGACCCTCAACCAGGTGGATTGACAAGGTGACTATTGCAATATGCTCTTGTGTGTCAAGAAGTGTAAGGATGGCACAGGACAGGACTAGATTCAGATCATTTGTTTGTAGGGTTGCTATGAGTTATATTCTACTCAATGACACCCTAACAACAACAACAAAATAAGCCTGGGGAAAATCCTTCCTCTTAAGGAGCACTGGTGGCCTAGTGGCAAGAAGCTGTGCTGCAATCTAGAAGGCAGGCAGTTCAAGGACACCAGCTGCTTCATGGAGTAAGGATAGGCAATATCCTCCCAAGTAATTAACTGTCTCTGAAATCCCCCCACCCCCCGGAGGGTCAGCTACAGGTTGGTTCCAACTACAGTACACAGTAATAACAACATGAATCTCACTGAAGAAGACATTCAGATGGCTAACAAGCATATGAGGAAATGTTCAAAATCCCTAGCTTAAGAGAGATGCAAATCAAAACAACTATGAGATATCATCTCACCCAAGTCAGAATTGCAAAATTTAACAGAACAGCAGGCAACAAATGCTGGCAAGGTTATGGAGAAACTGGAACCCTTATTCACTGTTGGTGGGAGTGTAAAATTGTGCAACCACTGTGGAAGGCGCTATGGTGCTTTCTCAAAAGTTACAAATAGAGATACCATTTGACCCCACAATTCCACTTCTGGGAATATACCCCAAAGAGACCATAATTGACATCCAAGCAGATAGATATATGCACACCCATGTTTCTTGCGGCTTTGTTCACAGTAGCAAAGAGTTGGAAACAACCTAAGTGCCCAACAACTAACGAATGGATAGAGAAGCTGTGGTATATTCACACAATGGAATACTATGCTGCATTGAAAAACAAGGAACTCATGCAATAT
>NW_006399774.1:3833329-3836151 GCF_000299155.1 Elephantulus edwardii | reverse complement strand
AGGGAGAAAAGTGCAACAATGAATGACTGAAAATCCAAAGCCTCTGTAAATTTTCATTGAAATGAATAATAAATTAAAAAAGTTTTTAAAAAACAAGAAGAATCATTGCAAAATTTAAATTAGATAATGTACATAATGGAAGTATTTAGCATGATGGTATATGATAAGCTCTGAATCCCTTTGGGTCAGCTCCTCCTTGTGGTGATCCCAAGTGTGTCAGAGTATGATGTACTGTTTTAACACTAGTTATTTCCACTGTTGGTATGGAAAGTCTCTGTGTCCTACTGCGCTGGCTGGATGTCTTTTGCTGGGAACCAATGAGAACCTGAAGCATGGGTGGACCTTTGGCCTTTGAAAATTAATTTGGGCCTGAGTCTCTATAGCCCTCAGGCCTGGTTCTTCTAAGTGGCATAGCCCTGGTCTGTCCATTTGCTGTACAGAGGTAACTCGTGGTTGCTGTGAAGCTGAACACTGTGACGCTGATGTGTCAAATGTGATAATGGTTAGTCATGGTGGACAGTGTTTGGTGGAGCTCCCTGATTAAAACAAGCTTGGAAGCAGGAGTGGCATCTACTTGCGAAATAGCTTGCCTCTGGAAAACCTATGAACCTGGAGAAAGGATGAAAGTTATACAAGTGTACAGGTCTTTTGTTCATAGGGTCACTATGAGTCATCTATGACTCAAAGGCACTTAACAACAATAGCAACAACTAGTTTATAAAATTTGAATACATTGTTTTCTGGAACAAATTCTTCCAATTTCCCTCATCCCCTCACCCATCAAATTGTACAACCCCAGGATTAACCCCCCACCCCTGCACATCCTCATCCCTCTGCTTCCACCCTCTTCCACCTTGGCTTCTTACACTCATTCTACAATAATGGTTTTATACAATATTATCTTTGTGGGACTGAGTTAGTTCACTCAGCATAATGCTCTCGAGTCCCTCCCAAGTTAGGTAATAATTTACAAAGTTATTGCTCTTGTATGCTGCATAGTATTCCATGGTGTGAATGTACCATAATTTCTCAATCCATTCCATTGTGGTTGGACATTTATGTTTTCGTGTTCTTGCGATGGTGAATAATGCTGCTATGAACATTGGTATACAAATCTCAGTTTGTGCCTCAGATCTCATGTTATCAGGATATATTCCAAGTAGTGGAATAGCCGGGTCATTAGGGATGTCTATGTTCAGCTTTTTTAAAAAATTAATGTTAATGAACATTTATACAGAGATTTTGGATTTCCACTCATTCTTTGTTGCATTTTTCTCCCTGCTCCCCCCACCCCAGTTCGTTCTTCTCTTTGAAAACTACAATAAAAATTCCTTTATTGATATACAATGCCCACCCCCCACCCCCTCCCTGAATACGCTCCACTATGCAACCTTCATTCTGGACTCTTGTCATAATGATAATACCCAATCATATATCGTTTATGTGCAGCTTTTTTTAAAAAAAATTAATTGAGATTTTAATGAGAGTTTCTAGAGAACTTGGATTTCCATTCATTCATTGTTGCACATTTTCCTCCCTGCCCCCACCCCATGTTCAGGCATTTAAAGGCTGTTTTTCCAGATGGTGATGAAGAGACCTTTCTTTGTAGTGCCTCTGAGTGAATTCAAACCTTTATTTAATCGTTAGCAGTCGAGCATATTAACTATTTGTATTATCCAGGGATTCCAAACCCTTAAAAACCAACACCACACTGCCTATTCTGACCCTTGGCCACCTCCCATCAAGTTTCCAAAGCTGTAGAGGAAGACCACTCAACTCTTTTCCTCAAAGAACCTGAGAAATTACGAACTGTCATCTCCAGGTTTGCAGCCCAGCACCTAACAGACTACATCACCCGGGCTCCTGAAACTCTAAAGAGCTGACAGTAACAATACGTATGAAAATAAACTTTAAGTAATATGTCATTATGCAAATGAGCTCGACTCTAGAAGTTGAGGTGACACCTTGAAAATCTATCCGTGACAGTCCCCACCTGTTTTCTCAGGTGGAAGCTTCTGCAAGTTGTTCTGTGCACACAGGCCACCTCCGGTGATTTTTTTCTCCTAGTGAAGATCACTGATGGCATGCCACTCCTGAAGTGGCCATTCGCCACAGCACCATCTGGTGCTCTGTACGTGATTAAACACCACACGTCATCTGCAGAGCGCTAACTGGACACCATGTGCTAGGAGTGGATTTGTCTGAAGTGGGAATTTCCAACGCCTGGCATTCAAGCTCTACTATTTGACTTTAGTTTTCAATTTTTACCTCTTCAGGCCTTGTGTATATCCATTAATCTCCACTCCACATTTGTAAATTTTACTGTTAAAATTGAAGCTCTCTTAACAGCATCTGAAGAGGGCAGATTGTATAAAATGTGGGAGAAATTGCTTCAGATTACTGTATTCATGCTTGGCTGTGAATAGAAATGATGTAGAGAAAAAAGAAAGAAAAGGTAGGCCAAATTTAGAGGACAGGAGACAGCCGTCATGTTTTAAGCATAAAATCTCAGAATAAAGAATTTTGAGATTTAATCCTAAATCTGGTTAAAGAAAAAGATAGTGATTGGATAATTTAAAGGAAAACCCCCAAAACACAAACCAATCGAAAGAACACCCCACCATAATTAGAAACACTATTTCTGAAAAAAATAAAGAAAATTGGTACCCTAGTGGTTGAGCCAAAGCACAGGGAAGAATTCAAGATACTAAAGAGTTGAATAGAAGATTTCAAAAGGCAGCACGGGATGACAAAGCAAAATATTACAATCAAATGTGCAAGGAGTTGGAGTCTGAAAATCAAAAGGGCCGAACTCGCTCAGC
>NW_006399774.1:3826669-3831768 GCF_000299155.1 Elephantulus edwardii | reverse complement strand
GAGTGTCAGAGACAGTGCGATTGGCACAGGACAGAGTGGAGTTTAGGGCTGTTGTACATAGGGTCACTATGAGTCGCAGGCAACTGGACGGTACATAACAACAACAACAACAACAACAACAGTAGTTGAGCACTTGATTGTTAACCTGAAAGTCAGTGTGTATAAAGCAATCAAGTGCTGTATTGGAGAAAGACATAGCAATCTACTTCCATAAAAATGATGGCCTTTTCAGCTCTATGGGACACTTCTGCTTTGTCCTACAGCGTTCACTCCTATGAATCAGAATTGGTGCACCTGCAATGTTTTTAGTTTTGTGGTTTATCTGATGGAGGGAAAAGTGTATTCATTTTGATCATGATTCATTTTTAGAAATCTAACTCTGTCTTTGCTATTGAGTCAGAACAGACCCATAATTGACCCTCCAACGAGATTCCGAAACTATAAATTACACAGGAGCTCTTGGAGACTCTTTTGCTGGATTTGAACCAGCTATATAGAGCAGCTAATGGATTCAAACTGCAGAGAGGCATGGCAAAGACCTATGTCACCAGAGGTCCCTCTAGACTTAAGTTGTGCCATCAAGTGGGAACCAACCCATAGCTGACCCAAACCCTCCAGTAGGTTTTCTGAGGCAGTTAAATCACTTGGGAGGAGATTATCCCGCAGGGCAGCTGGTGGATTTGAATCATGTACATTCGTATTGTCAGGACAATTCCTTACTACTAAGCCACCAGAGCTCTCTGAAGAGAACACTGTACTTTGGATTATTTACAGTCAAGTATGTCACACACAGTTAATGTTAAAAGAAAGTGGTTGTTTTGAAGATGGCCTTTTTAGACATTTTCCCTCTGTTTTCTTTCCTTCTGCTGGGCCGCTATTGCTCCATGCTCTCAGCAGGAAAGATTACAACGGTGAGGTAGCTTTCTTACAAAATTATGAGATGTGTCAGGCTTTACCATAGGGAACTTCACAGTGCAAGTCCGCCTGCCCCAGCCTGCAGCTCGTTGGAAAGTTTCTGTGCACTGTGACTGGAATTAGGCCTCATCAAGGACATCGGTGCCCTTCACTGTTTCTTTAAGAGATGTCTTTCTGATAACTGAGAAAAATATTAGCCTAGAAGGAGCATTTTCTCCCAGCTTCAATCCTAGCAAATGGTGAGGGATGGCTTTCACTTTCCCCCATATTCATGTTTCCTCTTCTCTGATATCTGGGGGTTTTTATTTTTATCTACTCACATATTTCATACTACGTTTTCTTCATCACTGCTCTCTCTGCTGTGGTGACCTTCTCTGTGAGGTCAGACCTCCCAGCCAGGCTGCAAGGGCTCTCCTGTCTCTTGACTCACATCTCTTTCTGGCCAGAGCTGATGGCCATTACATAATAAGCAGACAAGATGGGATTCAGTAACTAAGTGAATTCAGTAATCACTCAGGTAGAAATCAGACTGGAGTTGTTAGCCAGCTAAAACTCTGATCATGACCTTGTGCGTTCTTCGCAATTATTCTAGCTTGTGATTTCTGGCATATTTTGTTGTTTTTGCCCTTTTAAAAAATATTTTTATTGTGATTTCAGTGAAAGTTTGAGGAAAAGCTGGATTTTCATTCACTCATTGTTGCACGTTTTCCTCCTCTCCCTCTCTTCCCTCTCCCCTAATTCACATTAAAAAAATTAATTCATTGTTGCACAATTTCCTCTCCCCTTCCCCCTCCTCCAATGCACTTTTCAATGCACCTCTTACTGCGGACTGTTGTCATACGTATACTCCCTAATCATAAATTCCTTTTAGACATGTATCCCCCCTCATTGTTGCAATGCAATGTTCTATTAGCTATACACTTTTTTCCTAGTTTTTCCCCAACTCCCCATGCTCGTCCTACTTTATAACAGTGATGTTATGCAGTATTTGTCCATTAGTGACTGAAATATTTCGCTTGGCATAATATCCTCCAGGGCCATCCATGTGGTAGAATGATTTGTGAGTTGTTTTTCGTTGCTATATAGTATTCCATTCTGTGAATATATCATAGTTCTTTTACCCATTCATTTGCATTTTTGTCTTTTTTAAAAAATTTATTTTATTTTATTTTAATAATTTTAATGAGCATTTACAGAGATTTTAGATTTCCATTCATTCATTGCTGCACTTCTCTCCCCGCCTATCCCTCCCCTCCCCCCAGTTCGCTCCTCTCTTTCAAAAGTAAAAGAAACACTCCTTCCCTGGTACACAATCCCCCTGCACCCCTCCCACCACCCCAAGTACATTCCACTATCAACCGTAATTGTGGACTCTTGTGATAATCATAATACCCTATCATACATCGCTTTTAAATTATTCACTCCCTCATCTGTTTCAGTGCAGTATACACAATTTATCCAGTTTTTTTCAGTCTTACCCCAACCCTGATATCAGTCCCATTGTACAACAGTGGCACCATGCAATATTTGTCCTTTTGCGACTGAGATATTTTTAAAATTTTTTTAAAAAAGATTAAACTCTACTCAGCCAAAACCGTACAATCTCAACATCTTCTGCATGTACAATTCAGTGATAGCGGCCTTATTTTGCAAGTGGAGCAGCCATTCTTGCTTTCTTTTTCCAAATTATTTCACTCCTATAAGCTCTTACGTCAAATCCACCAGCAGCGTTAACAAAGAAAGATTGGCAATCCCTTCTTGTGCAAATGTCTACTTCTGAAAACTTGCTGGAGGGTCTGAGGCATTTCAGAGTCAATGGCACACAACAACAGCATTGTGCTTTGAGTGAAATTGTACAGAGTTCATTTGTTTTCTTTTCCACAGTTCACACACGCTTCATTTCACTGATTGCAGTCCTACAGTGTAATGATGGTGACTCTTCCACTCCGTCTGTGAACACTGTTTGGGTTCATCCTTCTTTCCTGTCCCTTCCTGCACTCTGAGCTTTATCCCTGGCCCCAGATGCTGACTTTTGACCTTGTATACACAGTTGCTCTTGGGAGTTCTACCTCCTTGCTGTTATTGTTCATTTCACAGGCTGACATATTATTTGGCTGAAAGTGGAGCCATGCGGGGAGTTCATGTCCAGGGCCACATCCTCAAGGATTTCACCAACCACCACAATCATCTTAAATTCTCTGTTCATTAAGCTCCCAGTTCTACCTTTAGGTGTGTTTGCCATCATCTTAATCTCACTGTGCTTCAGCTTCCTTGATTGCAGTTGGCTAAACGCTACATTCTCTGCCTCCTGAGCCAAACTCCAGCTACCTGTGAGAAGCAAATGGAAAATGTGTATTGTAAGCAAAATCAGGCAGACTCTCCCCTGTGAGTCGGTTCAAGCTCTGAGCAATCCTGTAGGAAAGAATGGAACTGCTTCACAGGGGTTCTGAGGCTGCAATCTTTACAAAGCAGACTTGCTACATCATTCCCCTTCAGTAGGGCTGGTAGATTTGTAACACCGACCTTTCAGTTAACAGCCAAGCACTTAAACACTGTGCTACTACTAGTGTTCCTTCAGCTGCATGTATATAAGTTATGTCACCCAATCAGCGTCAGAAGCAGTGCCTTCTAATTGATATAATTAATATTATAATATAATATTCAGGTAAAAGCAGAGATTTTTACATTAAATGAGGTAAAGAAGAGTTAGACACAGCCAACATGTGATTCAGTTATAATTTAAGAGACTGTAGCTTGGTTAGGGCCTGCACCACCACCACGAACTCTTACTCCTATCTGCTCTTCTGAACCAGACTGCATTTTTCCCATTGTTGTATCTCCAGACACCTACCTGGTACCTGAAAAATTGTAGATGCACCATAATCAGTTTGGATTGACGGGCTTGAGTGTCAAAGATTGTGAGGCTGGTACAGGATAGGACAGGGTTCCAACCTGTTACTCAGAAAGTCCCTATAAGTCATGCTCAACTCTGTATTCCTAGCAGCAACAAGAAGTCATAGGCCTTTATTTACAGTAATGCATGCAAAACAGAACAGACCTTTTAATGTATGGTTACATCTAGGATTTTTGTATTGGCTTAGTTTCTCGGGCAAAACCACACTGCCTTTGAATTTATTCCAGTGGAAAAGCTTATGAGTTGGGTTGAGGGCTTGAAGATTCTGCTGCATTTCATGATTGCTCTTTTTCTTCTCTTCAAATTCCAGAACCGAAGTAAAAACATTTGTTTCATTTTCATTTTGGAGTAAATTGGTTCTCTTAAAGCCACTTCGCCAGAGGATCAGCTTTGGGTCAGTTTCAACTCTAAGTACACAGCAACGACCCTTGATAAAGCACTGGAATTCTCTAAATGTTGTATACAGGTCTGTGTATACATGGCGTCTGGCTGGCAGGCTTTATGCTACATAATTTTCCTGATATGACCGGGATAAATGAAAATATATTATTTACTAGTTCAGACTGTACTTTTAATTCACAATAATAAATCAAAACATATCAACCCTTTTCTTTTTCACAGTTCTGAAATTTTTGAAAAATAAATTTAGAATAGTAAAATAAACCAAATACAATAGGAGGATATACACACCCTCTCCCCACCTGACTGTGCACCCACTTCCCATCTCCAAGACCAGACTCTCCTGAGTTGAGTCACAGAGTACCTCAGACATCACAGCATCTTTCACTCAGGTTGGAAAAGGCCTGTAATTTCTATATAAACCTTTCAGCAAACGTCTTAGATGTACTGCTTTCAGACTTTTTTCAAATGATCTAACTCAGCAGAGAAGGAAACATGCCTAAATAAATAATGTAACCTCTGGAAATACCTCAATATGAGAGGGACTTTTTCAAGTGGTCAGTTGTGGGTGATTTGAAAAACTTCTATGGAGGAAAGCTGGGGCAGTGTCAGTGTGCTCACGTAGAGGTTTATAGTGTAGGAAACATTACAGGGCAGCGCTGCTGTGGAATGAAGGGGTCACAGGGAGTCACAATGAACTTGACACTAGTGGGCTTGGTTTTAGGTTTGAGTTTAATCAGAAAGTCCAGGGACAATACTAATTCTATACATACATTACTATCAGTAATTCATTCTCTCTCTCCCTCTCTCTCTCTCTCTCTCTCTCTCTCTCTCTGTGTGTGTGTGTGTGTGTGTGTGTGTGTGTGTGTGT
>NW_006399774.1:3818375-3826569 GCF_000299155.1 Elephantulus edwardii | reverse complement strand
TTTTTTTTAATTTTTGTGTGAGTGTACCGTCAAATCAGGTCTGACTGGTACAGGAGGAGATTGTTCCTCCTTTTCCCGGCAGAGCATCTGGTGGATTCAAACCGTGTACCTCTGGGATTGTAGTTGCAGCTCCTTGCCACTAGGCCACCAGAGCTCCCCCATGATTTACTGTTTCTGAAAACCCACTGGAAGGTCAGCTATGAGTCTATTCCATTCTGACTGTATGTGTTGTTGCTGATTGTCATTGAATTGAGCATGACTCATTGCAACCCTACAAACAAAAGGCCTGAAGCCTTTCATTAACTATCGTAATTCATCAAAGTTCATAGAGTTTCCAGAGGCACATTGTTTAGGAAGTGGATACCACTCCTGCTTCCAACTATATAGATAGAAAGGGGGGGGGGATGGGGAGAGAGAGAGAGAGAGAGAGAGAGATTGAGATATTTTCAAACTTCCTGTTTTTGGATTGGCAGTGCAACTCTTTACCTACTTGGTCACCAGAGCACCCTTTCCACAGTCATCTCCTCAGCCCCTCCCACACATATATTATACTCACATACACTTACGTATATTGTTTGGTGCCATTAAGTTGACTACGACTCATAACGACCTTCAGAACAGCAGCTCTGAACCCTGTGCTATCTTGTGCTATCCTCAGATTCTCTGACACACTCAAGCCAATTGCTGCGGTCATTGTCTCTATCGACCTGGTTGAGGGTCTTCCTCTTCTTTGCCATCCCTCCATGTTTCCCTGATGTCCCTGTCTAAGGAAGAACCTCTAAGAGTGCATGAGACGGCACTTTCTCTTGTTTACCTCCAGCGAACACTCTGGCTGCACCTTCTCTAAGACATATCGGTTTGGTCTTTAGTCAGTCCACGGGATAGTCAACACTTTTCTCTAGCTCCAAAGTTCAAAGGCAGTTTTTCTTCGGTCATCCTTTTTCATTGTCCAACTATCAGATCCTACAATGCACAGGACAGCTTCCGGGCAGAGAAGTATCCTACCCTGATACCATTGTGGCCAAGGCCAAGAAATTGATTTAGGAAATGAGATGATCATATTCATATTAATATTTGTGCCGCCTTGCTGTTGTTATGTGCTGTCAAGTCGCGTGCAACCCTATGTACAGCAACTCTGAAGCCTGTTTTATTCTGAGCCAGTTTCACTGACTCAAATACACCTATCCCCCATCGTCTCAGTTATTGTATCAATCCATCTCATCCGGGATCTTCCTCTCCTGTGCCATCTCTCTACCCTTCTGAGAATGATGTCCATCTCCAAAGGCCAGTCCCTCCTGGCCACATGCCCTAACAGTATGAGGCGGAGCTTCAAAATACTAGTCTCCAAGGAGAAATTTGGTTTCACCGTCTCCAAGACTTATTTGTTTTCCTGGCAGTTCACATCTGTTCAAGACTCTCCCTCTAGCACCACAACTCAGAAGCATTGATTCTTCTGTTATTCTTGTGCTTTAGATTTAAAATGATGCTAAGTATTTGCAAGTGTAACGTTAAGAAAAGTGACCTTCTTGGGTCTAGTCACTGGTTTTACCTCCAAAGGTAATCTTGGGGAAATGGTCTCAGGCTTACTGAACGGCTGTTTAAAATGCTTTTTGAACAGTGATTACAGCACTCAGTGCAGGTGAGGCTCTACAGAACCAGTGTTTATTCATCTTTATGCTTGGCTGCATAGCTGTGCATCTGTGTCCTCTGCTGTAAATCCATGGTGAAACTCATGCAGAATAACTTTAGACATCCCTCTTTTTTGCCATTTTACTTCCACCATTCATCCGGATGAGAACATCAAAGGCCCTGGAGACAGATCTGTTTAATAAGCTTCAACAACAGAGTCTAGGAGATGGTAGAGTTAACACACAAGCATACACACATACTCATACGTGCAAGTGGATATTTGCTGTAGACATCAATGCCTTTGTTTTAGTGATCTTTTACTATATAATAAAACACAAGCTTACTGTGTCTTCTTGGATAATGGGTTAATTCTTCCTCAGAGTTTGTAAGTGGAGGGTTTGACAAGCTACACAATTAAATATGCTCTCGCTATGAGTCGCAGGCGACTCGACAGCACATAACAACAACCACCACCACAACTCACTCATATAGCTGACAGTTGGATGGAACTATTGGATTGAATATCCCAAGTCTTCTCCATAATGTCTTTATTCTTCAACAAGCCAGACTGGCCTCCTTACATGATATTCTTAAGACCATAATCTATGATGGCAAGAGCAGAGAGACAAGAATTCTTCAGGTCTTATGACTGTCAGTCACACATAATCATCTCTCCTGAATTATTCATCAAAGCAAGTACCATTCTAGACAGATTCAAGGTGATTGCAAATCAGTTCTATCCTTTGATGAGAGAAAAGACAAAGTCACGTTGCTTTTTGGTATTCGTATATTAACTCTGGCACTGATTAATGAGAAGATACACTTAAGACTTTGTAATTTTACTCTTCATAATTTTTTTTATGATTCTGATTAAATATATATTTTAGATCATTATGCACAACTCATGTCCCAAACGGCCCATATTTTTTTGTAAGAGTTTGTTAAATGGCTTGCTTTTCTTGTTGTTCAATGCTGTTGTGTCATCACTCATAGATGATCGCTGTACAATACAAGGAGCTCCTGCCTCATCTGGTATCATCTTTTCAGTCTTTGCTGCATGTTAAGTCCATGGCTGTAGTCTCAGTGTCCATCCATTCTCATGAAAGGTCTTCCCGCTTGATACTAGCTCTCATTTTACCAAGTATGATACCTTTCTGTAAGGACAGGGTCCTTGTATTATCATGCCCAAAGCGTGTGAGATGGTTTTCCCTTCCTTGCTTGTAAGGAACGCCTTAGCTACACTTCTGCAAAAAAAGATTTGCTTGTTCTTTAGCAATCCATTGTACATTCAGTATTGGCCATATTCCTGTCCAACAGCACAAATGAAAGACATACATTATTCTTCAGGCTTCCTTAGTCATTGTCCAATGTCTACATATAATTGAAAGTACCATGGATGAGGTCAGGTATTTAAACTGACATCTTTGCTCTTTAGCGCTTTGAAGTGGTCCCTGGCACCAGGTTTGCCCAAGGCAACACATTTTTGTAATTTATTGACTACTGCTTTCGTGAGTATTGATTGTGATCCAAGGAAAATGAAGTTCTGGAAAACTTTAATCTTTTCTCTTTTCACCAAGATACAACCTAATCCAGATGTCCTTGTTTTAAGGTTATTCATGCACTGAAGACTGTAGCCCTCAAGCATCAACAGTAGATGCTTCCAGTCTTCCTCATTTTCAGCCAGCAAGGGTGTATTTTCTGCATATGTTGATGAATTCTATGCCAACCCTGTTGTAGTGGAATTTATTGGCCATGTGTATTGCTAACATCTTAAAAGCACCATCTGGTAAAAGACACTGGCACACATTTTTTCTTTTTTAACTTGTAATGCCTGGTTTAAGTGGTTTTTGTCAAACTAGTGGTATAGCACTAGTCTGTGCATTGCTGTAGGTAACTCGTGGTTGCTGTGATGCTAAACACTGTGACACTGATGTGTCAAATGTGATAATGGTTACCCCTGGTGGACAGTGTTTGGTGGAGCTCTTTGAATAAAACAAGCTTGGAAGTAAGAGTGGCATCCACTTCTGAAATGGGCTTGCCTCCGGAGACTCTATGAACAGTGCTCAGGTCCTTCGTTCATAGGGTCACTATGAGTCGTCTATGACTAAATGGCACTTAACAACAAAAATAACAACAATGCCATTTCAAAGCTAATGCTTATGGGCTTCTGGGCCAAAGTTTCATATGTTGTTGCTCTTGTGTACCATAGAGTAGGAACTGACCCATGGCTGACCCTCCAGTGGATTTCCAGAGGCAGTTAATCATATAGGATGCGCTTGCCCATCCTTCTCCCATGGAGTTGTTGGTGTTCTCGAACTGTGTGTCTTCAGGATTGCAGCATAGCTTCTTGCCCCTAGGCCACCAGAGGTCCCTAAGGTTTCATGTAGTGTATTATATATGATAATTGTGAAAGCAGTGGTACAAGCATGAGGGTGGCAGAGTCTGACCTCAGTAACTACATATAGAGGAATGGTCCCCATCGACAACATAAAGTTGACTTCTATGAGGTCAGACATAACACATTACCAGAAACTTAACATTTTAAAACAACACAAATTTATTATTTCATAGGCTCCATGGATCAGAAGTCTGAACACAGCTTAGCTGAACCCTCTGTCCCAGGTCTCATGAGGTTACAGTCAAGGTACTCAGGCTCATCCGGGAAAACACCTTTCTTCTTCTTAGATATAGAGTACAGACCACTGTCAGTCGGCTCCTTAAGGCAGCTTTCAGTGCACTGCCACGTGGTACCCTCCATTGGTGGTCTGTTCACTTCTGCAAGGCCAGCAGAGAATCTCTCCCTTCCTTCTGTCAACTTAGAATCTTATAGAAAGTCTCATGATTCTGGAAGTGAGATCATCACTTTTACTGTGTTCTGTTGGTTAGTGTGATTCCATTTACACATGGGAATGAGACTACACAAAGGTGTCAAATTGTTGGATGTGGACCTGTCATCTGCTTGCTTCCTTCTCCATCTGGGTGGGCTCAAATTGCTTTGCACAGCTCTATGCTATTGCTCTCATTGTATGCCTTTGCTTACATATCTCCACCTCTAGGTCTTCATGGCAGAAATTTTGTCCAGCTGATGCTCCCGGATCTCTTTGCCCTTAGTATAAAACTTGACACCCAGCATCACAGGGTGTTTTTTTAAAAAAAATTATACTAGTTTATTTACAAAAATTTAAATACATTGTTTTCCGGATCAATTTCCCTCACTTCCCACCCATCAAATTGTACAATTCCATGATTAATCAACCCCCCTCCTCCCACACATCCTCATCACTTTGCTTCTTACCTCCTCCCCCCTTGGATCCTCATACTCATTCTACAATGATGGTTTTATACAATATTTGTCCTTGTGGGACTGAGTTAGTTCACTCAGCATAATGTTCTCCAGTCCCTCCCAAGTTAGGTAATAATTTACAAAATCATTGCTTCCTCGTGCTGTGTAGTGTTCCATTGTGTGAATGTACCATAATTTCCCAATCCATTCGATTGTGGCTGGACATCTGGGCTGTTTCCATGCCCTTGCGATGGTGAATAATGCTGCTATGAACATTGGTGTCCAAATCTCTGTTTGTGCCTCAGTTTCTATTTTCTCAGGGTATATTCCAAGTAGTGGAATAGCTAGGTCAGATGGAATTTCTACGTTCAGTTTTTTGAGGAAGTGAAAAAAAAAAGACTTGACATTTAGTTGGTCTCAGTGAGTTTTTTTAGAAAAACAGCTTTATTGACTAATTTCTCACCAGTAAGCTTTTCATAAATGAATGAAGACACACAAATGGCTCACATATTGCAAATGTCAAATCATCTGCTAATTATTTTAAATGAATAGTCTAATTGATTAGTACATTTGGGGTTGGACTGAAAAAATTAGAGTGAAGACAAAATAATTATAGGATTGCTTCAGGAGTTGCGCATTGATAATGTTTTCTCATGCTACTACTTCATAGCATTTTGCCTTATCTAATCAGATTTTGACTCCTTTTTCCTTCTAGATGAGCAAGAGATCGTCCAGAAACGAACTTTCACGAAATGGATCAACTCTCATCTGGCCAAGGTAAAAGAAAATACATAGAATCTCATGTTTGCTTAGCTTTAGCCAATGAATTAAGTGCACGGCACAAAGTCATGTTCCTATTACACCTGTCATTTTTACCAACCAGTGATATGGCAGTTCAATCTAAAGAATCCTACACATGGTGCTTACTGACATACCCAGGAGAAGAAATGAAAAGGAGAGTTAGAGGGAAAAACGAGTACTTCCTGTTAGTTCTTTACATTTGCTGAGATACGTTATCTAATTCTTTCTTCTCTTTGCCTTTAGTACTGTGGAGAGGTTCTTGAGAGCAGATTCTCCAAAGTAATAAAATGCAATGTTGTCACTTTAAAGACTAACGTGCACCTCACCAAGGTTATGGTTTTTTCAATTGCTTCCTATACACCTGAAAATTGGACATTGACTAAGGATCACAAAAGAAGAATCTGTGTCTTTTAGTTGTGGAATTGGAGGAGGGTACTGGATATCCCACAGCCTGTCAAAAGAACACAAGAGTCTGTCTTTGAGACCAGGGTGCTCCTGAGAGACAAGGGTGGCAAAATTGCTTCTTACTTAACGTTGAACATGTTGTTAGGAGGGGTCAGTGCTTGGAAGAAGACATCATGTTGGGGAAGGTGGAAGATCAGAGAAAGAAAGGAAGACCCTTAACAAGATGGACTGATACAATTTCTAGAACAATGGACTCGAGCTTATCTTGAATTGTGAGGAAGGCACAGGATAGGGCAAGGTCCTGATTCGTTGTTCATTTATGTGCTGTGGTAGACTCCACAGCACTTCACAATAATAACACAATATTCTTTAGTTATCTTTTGTACTCAGCACATTTTTCAATATCAATACCAATGAACACAGAGTTACATAACCATTTTATTGACTGCATACTACTCTATCAAGTAGCCTGGGCAGCACAGACGTTAAATGTTTGGCTACTCACTGTAAGACAGATGGAGCAAACTCACCAGCAGCTCCATGGAAAAAGATACGGAAGTTTGCACTGATAAAATGATGGCCTTGGAGACTTTGTGGTAATAAATCTCTGACCCACAGTTTTTCTTTGAGTCAGAAGTCGTTTGAAAGCAGTAAGTTTGCTTTTGGATTTTGGCTGTTGTTTTTAGGTGCCATCGGGTCAAATATATCTAATAGTGACACTGTGAACAACAGCTCTGAACACCGACCTGCCCTGCTCGAGCCTCATGGTCTCAGTTCTGCTCAAGCCTATGGCAGTAATGACTGTGTCAACCTATCTCGTTAAAGGTCTTCATCTCTTTCCTTCACCCTCTACCTTTTCCAGCATGCTGTCTCTCTCCAACAACTAGTTCCTCTTGAAAAGAAGCCCAAAGTAAGTGAGATGAAGTTTCACAATCCTTGCCCCTAAGGAGCACACTGGTTGCATTTCCTTTGAGATAGATTTTTCTGTTCTTCGGCAGTTCATGGGATATTTGATATTCTGCCAACCGACACCGCACTTCAAAGGCATAGATTCTTCTTCTCTCATCTTAAGTCACTGTCCAACTTTCAGATGCACAGAAAGCAATTGAAAAGACCCTGCCTTGAATCAGGCACACTTGTCTTTAAATTGATATCTTTGCTCTGTAACATTCTGGAGAGGTTTTTGACACCAGATTGCCCCAATACAACTTGTCTTTTGATTTCTTGACTGCTGCTATCATGGTGTTGATTGTGGATCCAAGTGAAATGAAATTGTAATGACTTTAATGTTTTCTCCACCTACCATAATGTTGCCGATTGGTTCAATGGTGAGAATTTTTGTTTTCTTGATATTTCAACTCCTGTTGAAAGTTGTAGTACTTTATCTTCTGTTTCAAGTCTTCTCCATTTTATGCAACAAGGTTATATCATCGGCGTATAATATCTACAATATCATATATGTGTGTATATACATATGTACATTTCACGTACCAATATCACACATTAACTCTTTGACTATTGGAGGCAAGAATTATGAGGCTTTGCTTCACTTACTTTGTACATGTTGCTAGGAGGTGCTATTCCTTGGAGAGGGACATGATATTGGGAAGGGTGGAGGGTCAGCAAAGGAGAGGAAGACCCTCAACCAGGTGGATTGACGAGGTGACTGCTGCAGTGGGCTTTTGTGTGTCAGGAAGTATAGGATGGTGCAGGACAGGACTAGGTTCAGAACTTTTGTTCATAGAGTTGCTATGAGTTGTATTCAGTGTGATGGCATATATATATATAATTTGTTGTTGTTATGTGCCATTGAGTCACTTGCAACTCATAGCGACCCTATGTATAACAACCCTAAACTCTGCTCTGTCATATATATATGTATTATTTCGTTCTGTCAAGTTGGAAATGACTCATGGCTGATCCTCCAATATATTTTCAGAGGCAGCTTAATTTGTATGTGTGTGTGTGTGTGTGTGTGTGTGTGTGTGTGTATTTATAATATATGTTGTTTGGTTGTTATGTGCCGTCGAGTCGCTTGCGACTCATAGCAACCCTATGTACAACAGCCCTAAACTC
>NW_006399774.1:3813980-3817289 GCF_000299155.1 Elephantulus edwardii | reverse complement strand
CCAATGTAACATGTCTTTTAATGTCCTGACTACTGGCACTCAGGTTGTTGATGTGCATCTAAGATTAAATCATTAACAATTTCTATCTTTTCTCTATGATGATGGTACCTACTGGCCTAGTAGTGAATATTTTCATTTTCTTTATGTGGAGATGTACTGAGAACTCTGGGAATCCACATTTTCTTTCAACATTAAAATATTTAAATATTTTGTAAAAGTGTTTTCTTTAAAAAAGGTGTTTTCTCTATTTGCTTGGTAAATAATTTCTCATTAATCTTTTGATATTTACTTTATTTAAAAGTACAACTTATATCATTTGAGATCTTAAGTAGCATTATGAAGACAGAGTTATCTAAGTTTGTGTACTGAATATTTTAAAAGAAGAGAAGTTTGGCATGCATGCAATCACATACAGCTTTGCCAGACTCTTTGCAAAGGGACCATTTGGCAAGAGTTTGTCTTCAAACCTGTGAGATATTTTTACAATATAATTTAAGCTTTATTATTGTTTAATTTGCTTTACATTTTCCTGTTTTAGATGGTAATTGTGATGATTGAAAGTAAGTTTTACAATATGGTCTTTTCCAAGGCAGCAAGTACAGCAATTTGGCTGTTTCATGTCAAACCTCCCAAGTCCTAGGTTAATGTGTATTGCAAGTGATTCTCATCCTTGTAGGTGTTTCTCCCTCCCCATGTTAGAAAGCCTGAGATTCCCCCTGAGTCAATGCTGGAGGACAGAATGCAGTCATCCTTGACCCTCCTTCTCCTCATCTGCTGCCCGAGTACTTTAAGATTTCACCTCCCAGCACAGCCTCAGAACCTGATGGGGAAGCTCTGCAAGTCAAAAATGATTTTACTTTATTTAATATCTCACCTTCCCAAGGACGGTGTGGACTAGTTAAGTCATATTCTAATGCCTCCGAGTACAGTTCTGAATGTCATCCTGGGTTAGTTACTTAATAAAGCAGCCAAATTCAGTCTTGTGTCTTTGCCATGTTTGTTTGAACAGCAGAGACATCATATTAGTTGGGAGGAATTTAAATAATTATTATTTTGAGACACTATGCTAAGTGCTTAACACAAAACCCATCTTCGTGTGCCTGGTGATTGGTACTGATGCATTTGAATCCTGACTGGAATCCAGTGGCTATGTGTTTAATCTTGCTTGGAAAATGTGTGCATACTTTGCATGGTAACATTTGGAAAGACCTCTCCAGCTGCTCCTCTCTGACGGACTCTCAATGAGAAATGGATCATTTCATCTTCCCCCCCTTTTTTTTACACTTTTGATATTTGTCTTTCTGGGATCATGTGGAAAATGGAAAGCTGAAACTGAAAAATAAGCCCTATGCTGGTTTTCTTGAACTTGTGTGTCCTTATATTCTCATCTACCTGCTCACAGAGAGAGGATGATGGGCAATCTCCTCCCCTGTCATTTCCAGCCTTAGAAAATGTGTTGGAGGGAGCTTGGAAAACCGAACAAGGAGGCTGTTTAGACATGATGTCAGAGAAATTTTAGACTTTTTAGAATCTTGTCAAATTTATCCAAATCCCATAAAGGCACTAGAACACTTTCTTTTTCTGACTCACATCTTTAGAAAGCTTTCTGAAAATGGAATTTGACCCAATTACCCTACTTTGGCAATTGGCAGAGTTTCAGAATAGTTGTAGAGATGATGTTTATGTCTCACTTGTCCAGGAGCTGATTCCATTAACTGTCTGCTCATAACTCTCTCTTTCTCTCTCTCCCTCTCTCCTCTTTATCCCTTTGTCATGTTCCTCTCAATTTAAGTTTCCATTTCTAGCCCTTCCCTTCTCTCTACATTTCTCCCTCCTATTCCATCATTAGTTCTACTTCTCTCTCTCCTAGCTTTCTCCTTTGCATGTTAACATCCATCCATCACTCCCCTCTCTTCTTATCTCCATTTCTACATTTTTATCTTGTTCCCATTTCTACCTTTTTTTAATATCAAAGTCATATCCCTATAAAGACACACCAGGTGCTAACGTTGGAACAGATCACTGACTACTCATAGGCAAGTTCAAGCTGAAGCCGAGGAAATTTAAATCAAGTCCACAGGAACCAAAATTTGACCCTGAGTCTCTCCCACCTGAATTTCAAAACCATCTCTGGAACAGGTTTGAGACCTTGGACATTAATAAGTGAAGACCGGATGAGCTGTAGGAGGTTATCAAGAATATCATCCCAGGAAGAATGAAAAAGGTCATTACAAAGACAGAAGAGGGAAAAAAGACCAAGATGGATGTCAGAAAAAACTCTGAATACTAGAGCTCTGAGAAGCCAAAGCAGAGGGAAGAATTCAAGATATTGAGGAGTTGAATAGAAGATTCCAGAGGGCAGCTCGGGAAGACAAAGTATTACAATGAAATGTTCAAGGAGCTGAAGTTAAAATACCAAAAGGGCTGAACTCACTCAGCATTTCTTAAGCTGAGGGAACTGAAGAGCAAATTCAAACCTCGAGTTGCAATACTTACGGATGCTTTGGGCAGAGTATTATGTAATCCAGGAATCATTAAAAGAAGATGGAGTTTTTCTTATGCTTTTCAAGGAGAAGAGCGGACTGAGGGTAGGGGTAGGGTGGGCAGGGAGAAAAGTGCAACAATGAATGAATGGAAATCCAAAATCTCTGTAGATGTTCCTTGAAATTCATAAAATGGAAAAAAGATTTAAAAAGAAGAAGAAGAAGATGGAAAGAGTATACAGAGTCATTGTACCAAAAGGAATTGGTGGAGACGGAAGAATTTCATGAAACAACAAATGTGGTGATGAAGAGGGGAGTAAAAGCTGCTCTGAAAGAATTGGCAGAAAACAAGGCCCCAGGAATTAACAGCATACCAATTAACATATTTCAACAAACAGATGGTGCCCTTGATGTGTTCACCAAATTGTGCCGAGAAATCTGGAGGACAACCACCTGGCCACCTGGCTTACTGACTGGAAGAGATCTATAATTGTTCCCATTCCAAAGAAAGGCAATCTAACAAAGTGTGGAAATTATTGGACAATGTCATTGATATCACATGCAAACAAGATTCTGCTGAAGATTATCCAAAAACAACTGGAACAGAACATCAACAGAAAATAGCCAGAAGCCCAGGCTAGATTTAGAAGAGGCTGTGGCACTAGGGATATTGTAGCTAATGTCAGCTGGATCTTGGCTGAAAGCAGAGAATACCAGAGGAATATCTATCCATGTTTCATTGGCTATGCAAAAGCATTTGACTGTGTGGATCACAACAAACTATGGCTGACTCTGAAAAGAATGGGAATCCCAGAACACTTGAGTG
>NW_006399774.1:3804321-3811345 GCF_000299155.1 Elephantulus edwardii | reverse complement strand
ACTACTCTAAAGGGCCCCTTTGGCAGTAGGAAACACATAGACTATTATGGAGATTGATTTTGGAATTTAGATGCACTGTTATTGATTGTGATTAGCCGTACATGTTCATATCCTTGAAGATATATCATGCAAGATTACTTTTAAAATTAGGTATTTCCAAAAATAGCTTCATAACAGGTTGTGGTAGGTTGAAGAGCTGGGATGGTAAGAAGAGAAAACTGTCTGTCCTCCTCTTTGTTGGGCATTCCATCTTGTATGCACTTTGGGAGCAGTTCAGGAAAGGTTGTGAAGGTTACTTTGAAGTTTTGCTTGTTCTTTTTAAATAGAGATTACTGTTTCTGGTTCTGACTGCATATCACAGTTGAAATTAACAAATTGCTTACTTTTAATCAAATAGCCGTCTAAATGATTTTACTTATTACCTTCTATTTCAACGGTTCTCTAAATATTATGACAGCAGTGTGAAGAGATAGGATACAAATAAGAGAGAAGTGCTTTTTTAAAAAAGTACTTAAAATAAACATTGTACTTAAATAGGAAATAATCTTAGCATTTTCTCTGTGTGTGTGTGTGTGTGTGTGTGTGTGTGTGTGTGTGTAAAAATGACATGAAGGTGTTGGTTTCTGAACTCCTTTAGTTTCATAATGGGGAAAAGACAAGAATTACCATGTGCTTCCACAGCCTACCTCATTCCTAAGAACAGAAGTCCAGATTTACTTCTCCCATCAGACCTTTTTTACGATTATAACACCAACCATACCTCGTCTAGTACACACTACTTCTTGGCTATTTCCAGCCTTGTTTCTGTTACATCGTCCATACTTTCCGACTAGTATTCCTTCTTCATTGTTTCCAACTTTTGCATTCCTTTGCAGTCACCAATTATCATTAACACATCTTGATTGCATGTTTGGTCAATTTTGGACTTCAGGGTTTGGTAAAAATACTCTGTTTCTTTATTTTTGATTCTAGATGTAGCTGTGTATATTTGAATAATAGTCATATTCACAGGTTTCCTTGTAAGTTTATGGATAATATACCATCACTCACAACATTGTCTTTCAGGATCGAACTTGAAATTAACTTTTTGACTATAAATTCTCTTCTGTTTTTCATTCCCAGCATAGAACACCATGTGATTATTTAATTCAAAGTGGCCAAAGCTAGCCCATCTCATCTCACTAATGCCTAGAATGTTGATGTTCATTGTGTTCCATTTCGTTTTTCACAATTTGTAGTTTTCCAGCATTCAAGCTACATATATTCCATGTTCCAATTATTAAGGGATGTTTGCCACTGTTTTTCTTCATTTTGATTGATTGTTAATCTGGGCTCTACCTCTAATACTAAGACTGTCTGCATTCCTCTACTGTTAGCACCAAGCACCAACAGCTGGTTTTGATGATTCATTGCAAATGGCCACACAGAACTCACAGACACTACTCACGATTAGGAAGTCTGAAGAGAGCTCTCGTAACCTAGTCCATAGGAAGTTGCACTGCTAACTTAAAATCTCCTTTTCTGTGGCAGTTCAAATTCACCAACTGCTCTCTAGGGTAAAGATAGTCAATCTCCTCCTTTGTACTTTTTAGTCTCAGAAACGCACCAAATGTACAGCTGTGAGTTAGTTCTGACCCTGCAGCAATGGGCTTAGGGCTTGACAGGGAGGTAATAGGTTGCAAATCAGGGTCAAGAATGAAGTGGAATGCTATTCTTCAGTCAGGATGACCTTTTTTCAGCCATGCCCATAGGCAAGTCTTTCTCCTGCCCTTGGCACCCTGGCTTTGTCTAGGCTCTACTTGGGCAAGTGTTACAAAACTTTTTATCCCCATGTAGCCAGCAGACCTCCTGCCTGAAGTTACTCAGCTTTCTTACTTCCTGGGTGAGGAAGTTCGCTGCTCTGTCTCTGGTCTCCTGGTTCTACCACCTCCACTGACATTGTTTCTTCACTTGTCTTCTCTCTGGTGTCCCAGTTGTCTGTGTCTTCTGGATGGAGGGTGTTCTGCCCAGAGATCTTCAGTCCAAAGGCTCTGCTGAGCTATACTTGCAGTAGTAGAATCTTCTTCACCTCTAGAATGTCTCATTTTAAGTTTAGTTTATGGGAAGAATGGGCCAACCCGCATGTTAGGGCACTATCTGCTTTCTTCTCATGCCCCCACAGAGGTGCCCTGAACTTTATTTACATTGTCAGCCATCTTTCCCAGCCCCTTTGCTTGGTAACAAGGAACCTCGCATTTGCATAAATAATATGCAGTTATTTGGTGAGAATTACAAAGATTAGAAGAACCCTGCTAAATACTTCACCAAACTACTAGGTATTGATTTAATAATTTTTTGTTATACAAATGTTGTTTTTGTTATGTTACATCAAGTCATCTGCAATTTATAGCAACCCTATGCACAATAGCTCTGAGCCTTGCCCTATCCTGAGCCAGTCTCACTGTTTCTGACACACCTACTCTTTTTTTTTTTTTGACACACCTACGCTTATTACCCCAGTGACTGTATCAATCCATCTCATCCAAGGTCTCCCTCTGCTTCCGCTGTCCCTCCATCCTTTGGAGCATGATGTCCTTCTCCAGGGACTTGTCCTTCCTGGCAACATAGCCAAAGTATGTGAGACATAGCTTAAAAATCCTTGCCTCCAAGCAGCAGGGTGGTTTCACCCTCTCCAGGATAAACCTGTTTGTTCTCTTGGCAGTTCATGGTCTGTTCGATACTCTTCTCTAGCACCACTACTCAAGGCATCAATTCTGCTTTTGTCAACTCTAGTAATTGCCCAGCTCTCTGATGCATGGTAAGTTAATTGCAAAGACCATGGCCTGGATTAAGCACACGTTAGTCTCCAGACTGGCATCGTTGCTCTTTAGCAATGTGGAGAGGTCTCTGACAGCAGCTTTCCCCAGAACAGTTAGTCTTTGGATTTTTTCTTTTGAGCTGTTGCCAAGAGTGTTGATTGTGGATCTGAGCAAGCTGAAGTTGTAGGTTTGCTTGGCTTTCAAATTGAAGTATTTTTTTCTTTCTACAATTGTGTAAACCATTGAAAATAACAAATTACTATGTATTATTGTAGAACTTTAACACAACCTGATGAGTTGTATTTTGGTTTATGAACCTGGTAATACCTTTTAGGTTGGTGGATCCATGAATTCGACAACTTCCCTCTTAAAAATCCTGCACCTTTCTATTAATTCTTTTGATGAAAGCAAGTGTGTGTGTGTGTGTGTGTGTGTGTGTGTGTGTGTGTATGTGTGTAATTTCCATTTAGCTCAATATTGAATGTTGTTGTTATGTGCCGTGGAGTCGCCTGCAACTCATAGCAACCCTATGTACAACAGCCCTAAACTTGGCCCTATCCTGTGCCAATCTCACTATCTCCAACACACCTACTCCCATTACCCCAGTCACTGAATCAATCCATCTCATTGAGGATCTTCCTCTCCTGTGCTGTCCCTCCACCCTCTCCAAGGACTGGTCCCTCCTTGCAACATGTCCAAAGTGTGTCAGATGAAGCTTCAGAATCCTTGCCTCCAAGGATCAACCCGGCTTCACCATCTCCCTATAGAATATTGAATGTAAGTAGTATATTAACACCTTCAAAGATCTTGTTTCTAAAAGAATCATGGTTGCAGATGTAAACTTCAAATCATTTTGGGAGCTAAAGTTCAATTCATAAGACACATTATCCTTTCTAATTTGAGCAGTTTAAGTATCCCTGTGGACAGTCTAATTCTGTTAAGATTTCAAGATCTGAAGACCCAACTGAGTGTTGGCAGGAGTTGGAATCAACTCAGAGACATTAAGTTTGACTTTTTAGAGTCAACAAAGACTGGGTGGGCAGGCCTTGTATTTAAAAGGTGGTTGGGCCCTTACATCTCCAGTGAAGAGACTGGATTCTGGAAGATGGTTTCTCTTGTCTTGGTGAGGATCAGATGTGGACCATTTGGTTGTGGGTGTTTTCGTTTTGTTTTGTTTTTTCTATTCACAATCAGGTGTGAGCTGATTAGATTTGGCACATTTAGTTAACTATGAGCTGTGGGCTGGAAGCCTCTTGGTTTAGAGTTAACCAGGACCTGGTAGGCAGGCCTTGTATTTAAAAGGGCCTGATGTTAATTGTATTGGGGATGAACATTCTTGTAAGTGGTACAGTACTGGTCTGTCTGTCTGCTGTAATGAGGTAACTGGGGACTGCTGTGATGATGAATGCTGTGGCACTGGTATGTCAAACACCATGATGGTCACCCATTGTGGACAGTGTTTGGTGGAGCTCCTGGATTGATTCAGGTTTGGAAGCAGGAGTGGCATCCACTTCTGCCTCTGGAAACTCTATGGACATAGAAAAACAATGCTAGTTATAGAACATGATTCAGGTCTTTTGTTCATAGGGTCACTATGAGTCATGCTCAACTTGATTGCATTTAGCAACACAACCACAATGGGGTTTGAATCCATTTGGGGGCCTTAATTCAGTCTAGCTTGTTAATATTCATTGAGTAAATAGGTTTCTAAATGGCAGGGCTGTCATTATTGAGGGGTTTATTCTGTGCTAACAACTATACTGGAACATTTTTTTCTTTTAGTGAATTTTCACAACAGCAATGAAATATAGGTATTATTTTTGTCATTTTATAGATTTTGCACCTGAAGTTTAGAGTTAATGATTAAATTCAAAGTTGTTGTTTTTGTTATATGCTCAAACGATGACTAGCAACTTATATGACCTTACGAACTACAAGGAGCTCTAGTGGCCTAGTGGTAAGGAGTTGCACTGGCAACCCAAAAGTATGTGGTTCAAGTCTACCAGCTGCTCCGTGAGAGAAAAAGTGGGCAATCTCTGCCTGTCTGATAAACTGCCTCTGAAAACTCACCGGAGGATCAGTGATGAGTGGATGGCACACAACAACAACAACACGAACTAGAAATTGGCCCCTTGGCTGATTCTGTGCCATCCTCGTGATCCCTGCCATGCGCAAGCCTGTTACAGTCACAGTGTCAATTTGTCTTGTTGGGGGTCTTCCTCTTTCTCCAACCCTCCACTTTCCCCAGCATGATCATTGTTTTCAAGGACTGGTCCCTCATATACTAGTTGTACAACTAGTAAATATCAAAGACAAAGTTTGATTCCAAGAGTCCTAATCTTGCTCACTAATCATTATATGGTCAATAATTCCTATGCTTCATGCGCCCATCTAGTCATTAATTCAGCAAATACTTATTAAAGAAGGACCTTGTGTCTACCAATATGGTAACTCTGGTGGCCTAGTGGTAAGAAGTTGTATTGCCAATTTCTTTGGACAGAAGGATCACAGATGACAGAGGAATTCATACCTTTAAGTTGTGGTGCTGGAGAAGAGTATTGAACAGACCATGGACTGCCAAGAGAACTAACAGGGATGTCCTGGAGCAGGTGAAGACAAGCTGCTCCTTGGAGGCAAGGACATTGAGGCTCTGTCTCATATACTTTGGGCATGCTGCCAGGAGGGACAAGTCCTTGCAGAAGATAGGTGCTTGGAAGGGTGAGGGGAGAGTTTAGGAGAGGAAGAGCCCGGATGAGATGGATTGACACAGTCGCTGGGGTAACGAAGGCAGATGTGTCAGAGACAGTGAGATTGACTCAGGATGGAGCAGGGTTCAGAGCTGTTGTGCAGAGGGTCACTATGATTCATAGTTGACACAACGGCACATAACAACAACAACAATGTCTGGAATTTCTAGTCTAGTGGGGGAAACTGTGAAGCATTCATTTATGTTCATGTCCACAAAAGGGGAAGTTCATGGTGACACAGGGGCCCTGGGTGAAATGAATCAGCCATACAGATAACACTGCTTTGGGCATCAAAAAGAAACTTTCAGAATAAGAAATACAAAGTGCTAAAACTAGAGTGCTCCTTATCCCTTCACCTCTCGCTAATACTCCCAGCAAGGACGTAGGCTGAGGTGACTGTAAATGAGTGAACAGACACACACCCAGAGGCAATTTAGCAAAACCAGTGAAAAGGGTTTACTAAGGTAATGCAACAGGGACAAAAATAGGCCACGCAAAAAAGTTAAAGAGAAAGGGGAAAGAAGACCCCCGAAGGTCAGGGTTGTGTTCAAACCTTTTGGCAGGCAGCCAGCAGAAAGAAAAAAGGCCAGTATGACCTCAGTTGGGTACTGCTTTGATTGGCTCAGAGCCTTTGGAGACTGCTCAGAGCCCAGTCCTGCCTAGGGACCTCTGGAATCAGTTGGGAGTGGTTCTCTGTAGTCCTAATGTGGGAACTTCTCTCTGATGTAACCTTCTTTTTGGTTCTTACCTGAAATACTATAACATCTTGGTGCAATTGATTTTGTCTTCCCTTCCTGTTTGCTCTGAGAAACTTAGTTTGTAAACCCTTTCCTGTGGGAGTACTCCTCTATCCTTAGGGTCGCTATGAGTTGCGGGAGACTTGACAGCATAGTAATAACATGGGAGTAGGCAGCTCTGGCAGCCTAGTGGTAAGAAGCTGCACTGCAACCCTGAAGGCAGGAAGTTTGAATCCACCAACTGCTTCTTGGAAGAAGGATTCCCATCTCCTCCCATGCGATTAATGACCCCTGAAAACACACTGGAGGGTCAGTTATGGGTTGGTTTTGACTCAGTGGTACAAATAACAACAACCGCCTACGGGAGTGTGGGGTGGGGTTAGGGAGAGGGAGAAACCAACCAGGTAGCAATTCTATCTCTTGACAAGAAAGATGTAAGCTGCAAATGGGAGAAAAATTTGTCTTGGAATTGGATAGGTGGAAGGAACAAGGTTCTGAAATATTAGGAGGCAAGAAGGAATATGGTACAGTAAGGGGGTGAGAAGTACAGAATATCTCAGTACGTGAGTTGTAGGGACATGTGGGCAATAGAGAAATCTGAGTATCAGGCAGGAGGTCACCTTTAAGGAAGGTTGAACTTTAGGGTAAAAAGGGAAGCCACAGAATGGGAAAAAGTGTTTGGTAATGACATGTCAGATAAGGGACTTATATCCGGAATTTATAAAATACTTGAGCACCACAA
>NW_006399774.1:3799674-3802806 GCF_000299155.1 Elephantulus edwardii | reverse complement strand
CTGGTCCCTCCTTGCAACATGTCCAAAGTATGTCAGATGAAGCTTCAGAATCCTTGACTCCAGGGAGCAGCCTGTTTTACCCTCTCCAGGACGAGCCTGTTTGTTCTCTCAGTGGGCCACAGTAGATTCAATACTCTTCTCAATATTCTTCTTCAACACCACAGCTCAAAGGCATCAATTCTCCTTTTATCATCCCTAGTCATTGTCCAGCTCAGCAAGTTATTACAAAGACCATGGTCTATATCAGGTGCACTTTAGTCTCCAGACTGACATTATTGCTCTTCAGTATTTTGGAGAGATCTCTGACAACGGACTTTCCAAATGCGATAGAGAACACTAAAGGTGTGTGTATGGGGGCAATAAAATTGCACTTTAAACAGAGGAATTACTTGATAAAGATGAATCTGTTTGATCTTCAGTGGGTATGCCTCTTACATAGCGGCACCAGGGTGGACATAGACTATGTGAGAATCCCCTTCTGAGAGCCTGACAACATCTGTTGAGAGGAACGGAAACTGGGCCCTGGGAGGGTATGGAAGCTCCCATGTGTCCTCAGGTTAGATGGTCAATGTCAGGATTCAGCTTCCTGATCTGGAAAATTACTAATTATTATCAAGTGTTCGTTCATATCAAGGAGAGAGAGCTCTCTGTTAGAATTAAAAAATGGGAAAATATATTTTTTCTGATATATAATCTTTACTTTTTTCCCTCTTTCTCTCTTCTTTATTAATTTTAATGAAAGTTTACTGAGGCTTTGGATTTCCATTCATTCATTGTTGCACATTTCTTTCTGCTCAACCCCTCCCCACTGCAGTTCACTCTTCTCTCTCAGAAGTAAAAGAAAAATTCTTTTTTTGTTATACAATCCCTCCCCCCAAGTCCACTACTCTACTATGCAAACTTTGTTTTGAAAAGTAAAAGAAAAATTATTTCATGGTTATACAATCCTTCCCCCCAAGTCCACTCCACTATGCAGCTTTCTTTCTGAACTCCTGTCATGACAATAATAAGTAATCATATATCCCTTTTAAACGGTTTTCTCCCTCATCTGTTTCAATGCAGTATACATAATTTATCCCATCTTTCACAGTCTCCTCCCAACCTCGATGTCAGTCCCATTTTACAACAGAGGCACTAGGTAGTATTTGTCCTTTTGTGACTGAGATATTAAACTCAACATAATGTTCTCCAGGGTCACCCATTTTGTATAACATTTCATGAGTTCCTTGTTTTTCAATGCAGCATAGTATTCCATGTGTGGATATATCAGAGCTTCTCTATCCATTCGTTTGTTGATGGGCACTTAGGTTGTTTCCAACTCTTTGCTAATGTGAACACACACACACACACACACACAAGGAAACTCTAGCTGTTTAGTAAAAATGAAAAATGGGAAGTGGGGTCCTTGTTACACCAGCCTTAGACCTCCCCACCCTCCTCTTAGAAAACCTGTAAAGGCAGCAGAACTCAATTTGAAAGCTGTTGGACAAAGAGTTCCAATGTTTATGTTAAATAAAAAGGATTTGCATTAAAAAAATTAAAAAGAGGAGATTATGCATCTATCTCCCTTGAAAAGTGGATATAGGTGTGTCTACCTTTAATGTAGGGTGAGACAGAAAGAGAGGAGTGGGGTGCACTTGAATTTTGGACAACTCCCACCTAATGTTTCTTTGTTCTAAGAGAAAACTCTGATTTTGTGAGGAAAAAAGTTGGTAGGATAAACATTTTAAAAATTGGTAGTTAAAAGAAGTAAATTCTTCACATTTAAAAAGTTATTTATCTTTTAAAACTACATTTTATGCCAGTTTGGTCTCCAAAGACAATAATTTACAGACACCTTAATAAACCAAAACACTCTTTCCCCTTCTCCAAATACTTTATGGAGGTTGTGTGAAAGTCCGTAGAGCACATTTCCTTCTATCAGACAATCTATGCTCGTGCCCCCCTCACTGCTGGCTGCGGTCCCATCAGTGTGAGAGCACTCTTCATACTCTCCCAGGGGTCCCTGTTTCCATAGGCCCATTCTGTGTCTGTCCTTCCTGCCTTCTGACCTTTGGTCTTGGGCAGATGCTGCCCTTTTAATCTTGTTTGAGTGATTGTTCTGGGAAGCACATTCTACTGAGGTGTTATTGTTCTTTTATCAGCCTGTGTGTTGTTGAATTGAGAAGGGATTCCCTTAGGCGAGAGCATTTCTAGTTATAAAAGGTATCAAGTACCACAGTCTCTGAGATTCCACCACTCTAGCAGACCAGTAAAGGTGATGGTTTTTATCTTTTTAAATTTTGTTCTACGCTTTCCTCCCATTCTCTCCAAGATCCTCTGCTGTGATCCTGCAGCCAGACACCAGCCGATTCTTCTTGTTTCGGGCTAGTGAGCTCTGTGGTTTGTGTGCTTCATAAGCCTTCGAGACTAATCATTTCCCTGGATTTTTAAATTTTCTTCACTCTTTTTATTTTGCTTTATATGGCAAGACACTAAGAGTTGCATCTTAGATAGCCTCTACCAGGCTTTGAAGACTCCAGTTATTACTTATCAAGTAGGATACAGGGTAATAATGGGCATAGATCAATAGTAATTCTATAAAATACCATGTATAGGAATGATTAGAACACAATGTACATGGTTGAATCACAATGTAAATAGAGGGCTGTCTCAATCACAAGACACGTGCATAAAACACGATGTAGATAAATGATTGCATGAAAACCATTAAAAATACCAGAAGGAGGAAAAAAAGTTGGATTTAGAACATTGTCTTTGTTGACAATGTTTTATTACTTGGCCAAGATCTTCCCAGAGACTATGGTCCTAAACTCCCGAGCCCAGTAACCCCAGTGGCCATCCCTCAAGATCTTTTGCTTATGGCCTTTTCCCCCATATGCTCACCTATGTGCATACATCTATGCATGTTGTTGTTGTTGTTATGTGT
Organism: Elephantulus edwardii; assembly: GCF_000299155.1. Classification (NCBI taxonomy): domain Eukaryota; kingdom Metazoa; phylum Chordata; class Mammalia; order Macroscelidea; family Macroscelididae; genus Elephantulus; species Elephantulus edwardii. The sequence continues at coordinate 3,799,877 of NW_006399774.1, read as the reverse complement.
TGTCTAGTCTCCTGTGACTCATAGTGACCCTATGCATAATGGCTCTGAACCTTGCTCTGTCATGGACCAGCCTCACTAACTGTGACACATCTACCCTCATTACACAGTTACTGTGTCAATTCATCTCACTCGGGGTCTTTTTATCCTGTACAGTCCCTCTACCCTTTCAAGCATAATGCCCTCCAAGGACTGGTCCCTGTTAG
>NW_006399774.1:3795141-3798319 GCF_000299155.1 Elephantulus edwardii | reverse complement strand
TTGTTGAGGCTCTTCCTCCTTCCCTGCTCGCTCATCTTTCCCAGAACACCTAAAGTATATACCTAAATCATTTAAGAGGAAGTTCCGCCATGCCTGCCTTCATGAAGTACTTTGGTTACACCTTCTCCTAGTCAGATTTGTTTGGTTTTTCTGGAAGTTCATTGGATATTCTTTTCCCAACACTACAACTCAAAGACATTGATTCTTCTTCTTATTTATTCTTCATCCTTATTTGTTGTCCAATTTTCAGATGCATAGGAAGGAATTGAAAATACCGTGGTTTGGGTTAGGCACACCTTAGAGTTGAAACTGATAACTTTGCCCTTTGTCACTTTGGAGAGGTTCATGGCATTAGATCTTCCCAATGCAACATACCTTTTAATTTCTTGACCCTGTTACTATGGATAGTAATTATAGATCCAAGTAAAAGTAAATCATTGACAACTTCAGTCTTTTCTCCACCTATCATGATGTTGCCTGTTGGCTCACAGTGAGGATTTTTGTCTTCTTGATGTTGAGATATAAACTATGTTGAAGGCTGTAGTCTTTAATCTTCTGCAGCAAGTGTGTCAAGTCATCTTCACGTTCAGCGGGAAAGGTTGTGTCATCTGCATAACATAGGTTGTTGATGAGCCTTCCTCCAATCTTGTTCGATGCCACATTCTTCTTCTTCTAGCCCAGTCTCTTGAAGGATTTTCCCAACATATAGATTGAAGCAAGAACACAGCCATAACATGCATCTCTCCTGATTTTAAATCACCTTTGTTCTGATCATACAGCTTCTTAGTCTATGAATAGTTTTTGCATGAGCACAATTAAGGGTTCCTATTGCAGCAGGAAAGTTAGCTGTGAGGGACCTCTCAAGAGTACTGAAGAGCAACAACGTCAGGCTGGAGACTAAGGTGTGCTGATCCAGGCTATAGTCTTTGCCATTACGTGCTATGCATCAGAGAGTTGGACAGAGAATAGGGATGATAGATAATTGATGCCTTTGAGCTGTGGTGCTGGAGAGGAGTATTGAATATACCATGGACTGCTAGGAGAACAAACAGGTTTGTCCTGGAGAGGGTGAAGCCGGAGTGCTCCATTGAGTCAAGGATTCTGAAGCTTCATCTGACATACATTGGGCATGTTGCAAGGAGACTCTGGTGCTTGGAGAGGGACATCATATTTGGGAGAGTGGAGGGACGGCACAGGAGAGGAAGACCCTCGATCAGATGGATGGACTTTGTGAGTGGAGTGGTGGGAACGAGTGTGTTTGAGATGATGAGGTAGGCACAGGATAAAATGGCATTTAGGGCTCTTGTACATAGGGTTGCTATGAACTGCAAGTGACTCGATGGCATACAACAACAATAGTATTCTTCTCAATATTAGACAGTGTGGATCATAACAAATTATGGCTAACATTGAGAGTCAGATGGAATAGAATTTGTTACTTGTACTTAAATACCCTTGATTCCATATTTATGTTTGATTGAGAAACAAATAGATGATTTGGAACTAAAGACTTGCAAAAAAAAAATAAAAGAAAAAGAGATAGCTCTGAAATAGATGACTTTCAAAAATGTTTTTATAAGTGGAGCTTTTACCAAAGATTATTTTTTTCCTTTGAAATGTCTTTTAAAAATGTCACAAATTGTCATTCTGTTGTCTCCCTGTGACTGTCTCCTCTCCTCTTTCATGAAGACATAACTTTTGCAGGAGTAGGAATCACTCTCCTCCAGCAGGAGCTCACTTTAACCTCACTGATAAACGCTCAGAGACCCTGTTTCCAGGGTCTTGTTCAAGGGCACAAGGATTAAATTTTCAGTGTATTTTCTCCTGGGTCAAAAAGCCAACCCATAGCATCACGTTACACACTGGACGTTTCAAATACTCTCTTCGAGATGGCTGCAGACATGATGTGAGCCACTCTGTATGTTTTAGGAGAAATAACTGAAAGAGAGGGAAAGCATCTTCAACTTTTTCTTTAGATTTCATTGAGAGCTCATTTTGCTTTAATACTGTTGGATTCATAGAGTCTTTTAAAGGGAATGCTTGACTTTCTTTTAAGAATAAAGATTATTTCTAAGGATGCCTTTGGTTGACATCTTCATACTCATAAAATAATCTTTTAGAGGGTGTTCTCCTTTGCTTCATTGACTTTTCACTGTCAGAAACGAAAGATGATGTGGAAGCCCTCACTGGGTTGCATTTCACTCCTTTTTGTTCAATGCACACATTTTGGTGCAATTATTAATGAACTACATAGGGTCTCTGGGTGGCACAAATGTTAAGGGTTAAAGTACTAACTGATTACTAGGTTGGCAGTTTGAACCCCCTCAGAAGCATGTCAGAAGGCAGGCCTGGTGATCTGCTTGTGAAAAGTCATAGCCTTGAAAGTCCTGCAGGGCGGCTGGTAGACTGGACTACAGCTGTTTTTATTAGCAGCATTACACGTTGTTGTTGTGTGCTGTGGAGCCATCACCAACCCATAGCTAACCCTCCAGAGGGTTTTCAGAAGCAGTACAGTGCATGGGATGGGAGTGCCCACAGAGCAGAGGGATTCGAATCGTGTGCCTTTGGCTTGACAGCACAGCTTCTTCCCTACCTTCAGGCATCCAGAGCTCCCTTTCATGTTGTATAGAAGGGAAACATTTTTTTTAGGATCTTAAAGTTTCCAAGAGTAGCATTTTCCATGCAGGTTGAAAGCCGAGCTGGATGGCAGTTATTACCAAGGTTACCTGTGGGATGTTTGTTCTCAATTGGATTAGCAATTAAGGAAGTGGAAAGGATTATGCTTTCTATCCCAGGAAACAAAGAGAGCAGGGAAATGTCCTCCACCTTGTGCCAAGCAGTTGTGGAAAATAATCACTGTAGTGCTTTGACAGTGGGAGTGAAAGAGGAACAGGTTCTCCATACAATTTTAAAACCTCGGTGGAAATTTCATCTAGATATCTGGTTTTCTAAATAAAATGACAAACCGATTTATATGTGATTTCTTTCTATTGGCTTCTAATAGTGATTCTAATCATGACTCTATTCATCTAGTTCCAGGTAGTGTTGCCATTTTTAAATATTTTGTGTCATGGGCTCTTGGCAAAGATTTGGTTCTGCTGTAAAGCTGCTGGTTGACCTCTCTTCCCTTACCCCTCTTCTCTATTCCTGTTGTTTAGTACATTCCTTTTATTCATCA
>NW_006399774.1:3765135-3793382 GCF_000299155.1 Elephantulus edwardii | reverse complement strand
TGCTTGAAAGGAGCAGCCTGGTTTCACCCTCTCAAGGATGAACATGTTTGTTCTTCTCACACTCCATGGTATAGTCAATGCTCTTCTCCATCATAGTGAAAATCTTTCCTACTTGAAACTTCTATAAACCAAAAGTACCCTGGAGCAGGGTGACTGACTTGGTGAAGTCAAGGTCAGTGTAAATGAGCAGAGACCTTCGACAGGAAGGATTGACACAGAGGCCACAGCAGTGAGCTTCAGCACAGTGGAGAGTGTGAGGATGACACAGGGTTGGACAGGGTCTCGGTTTTCACTGTGCATAGAGCCCCTGTGAACCAAAGCCAAATTGTTGGTAATTAACAGCACATGATGAACTGTTCTGTTTCAGAAGTTTTCTGGGTGTTTGTTTCCAATTTATTTCCTTGTGGCCCCATTCTTGCTTTAGAACCTCCCTAAACACTGCTTGCATTTGGATCTATAATCAACACCCATGGTAGCTGCAATCAAGAATTCAGAAGATGTGTTGTAGTGGGAAAATTTGCCCCCAAGGGCCTCTCTAAAGTTCTAAAAGAACAAGAATATCGCTTTAAAGACTAGGGTGTGCCTGATCTAAGCTGAAGCATTTTCAGTCGTCTCCTCTGCATCTGAATGCTGTAGAAGGAATAAGAATGACAGGCTATAGATAATAAGCACTGCATTGGAACATATAAGGGGAAGAATGGCCTGAAAGGAATATATAACTGGGTGTTATATGTATGACAACAATCTGGAACAAGAGGTGAATTACAAAGTGGACTAGGAGAGGGAATACGGAAGGGGAGGGAAGAAAATGTGCAATAATGAATGAAAAAAATGTTAAAAAACAGATGCCTTTGAACTGTGGTTTTAGCAAGAGTATTAAGTATTCTATGGACTGTCAAAAGAATAAATCAATCAATCTGTTTTGAAGGAAGTATAAATAGGATACTGCTTTGAGTCAAGGATGGGCAAAGTCTGTCTCACATACTTTAAGTATGCTTGTCAGAAATGCCAAGTCCTTGGAAAAACACACCATTTGGGGAAAGACAGAATCAGTGAAAGAGAAAAGGATCATCAACAAGATGGACTGACATAGAGACTGTGGGTTTTAACAGTGGGTTTTAACGTGGTGTAAATAAGGAGCCTGGTGTAGGTAGGACAAGGTTCCAATCTGTTGTTCATAGAGTTACTATGAGTAGTGGTTGACTCAATAGCATTCAATGACAACACCACCATGACCAACAGCAACAACACACTGTCCAGAGACCAGTTCTGTGAACATCTCAGGTCAGGATCACGCCTCACATCCACAAACCCTTCTGTGCTCAGCAGTGCGTGTGTCTAGACCTGAAGGACTAGTTATGAATGGCATGTGCTTTTCTGGTAGATCTTTCCCTTTCAGCCTTATAGATATCAGTGGTTATCCACAAACCATCATCACACATTTGAAAGCCCAAGATGTATTTTTAGTTTGTGGAACTAAAACTAATGATCGTTGAACTTTGTGAACAGTTTGGAGAACTCGCACTCCAGGAGGACAATGCATTTAGCAAAAGATGGGCCATGCAGTTGGTCTGAGACCATCAGCAATGCTGAAAAGTGAGGGTCTGAATTTGTTCTCTCCTGAGGACAGGTGGTCTGTCCTTGTAAAAAGAGCAAGGGCCATGCAGGGTTGGCCGTATCGGACCTCTACCAACTCCACAGCGGGGAACTCCCTGTCAACAGCAACCACCACGCAAAAGCAGTTCTCATGAGGTTAGACATTTTCTCCACACTCCCAAACCTCTTTCTACTCCTGCCAATGCCAAGCTTACTGCTCTACTGGGTTAGAAATTCATTGCAGTAGCTCATGGTAGAGCCATTGGAGGCGAGTCAAAAGGCTCTAATTCAGGTTGGTAGCAGAAACGCCCACTCAGGACAGCTTCCAAAATGTGCTCACAGGTTCCTCATTCTGTGGCTTTAGGCAGGTGTAACAAAACCATCTTGTCAATATGACTGTCTGCGCCCCGACCCCGGCCCCACCACATAAGAAAAAGAAAAATCCTTTAGAGAAGCTGTGGTATATTCACACAATGGAATACTATGCTGCACTGAAAACCAAGAAACTCATGCAATATTATTAAAAAGGGGTGACCCTGGAGGACATTATGCTGAGTGAAATATCTCAGTCACAAAAGGACAAATACTGCATGGTGCCAAAGGACTGACATTGGGGTTGGGGTAGACTGAAAAAAGATGGGACAAATAATGTATGCTGCATAGTGGAGTGGATGTAGGTGGGGAGGGAAGAATTTTTCTTCTACTTTTGAAAGAGAAGAGTGTACTGGGGGGGGAGAGGTGGGCAGGGAGAAAACTGCAACAATGAATGGAAATCCAAAGTCTCTGTAAATTTTCATTGAAATTAATACTAAAAAAAATTAAGAAAAAAAATCCTCATAAAAACTTGGGCAAGAGGCTCCTTGGTTCAATGGGTAGCAGTCCCAAGGTAGGCACTGTCTAATTTCAGGTCTCTGATCGCAGCTGCTGTTGCTGTCGGTCAGGCTGACCCAAGAATCTCTGGGCCTGAAAAGCGTGCATCACATGATTCCTGCTACTTTGCTAGTGGTCAGATTCTTCAAATCTGCCACTGAATCAACTCAACTTAGTGGAGAGACTGACTAATCCCCTTGAGGGTAGGCTAACACATCCTAGTCACAAATTCCTGCCCATCCATACAGCAAAGTCAGAGTCCACAGCTCGGAAAGCCATTGGAAAGCCATTTGGAACAATTAACCCTTAACAGCACAGTTCAGTTGTTGGATTTTGTAGGAAGTAACTCCTTGATGCTTCAGTTACACTTTTTACATGTGTAGTTGGGGTTGACAGACCTTATCGCATGTGTAGACATCTCCTAAGAAGGGACGGCATGCTAGTAGAGTTCCCATTGAGTATTCCTTCACAACTTTGCTCATTACAATCTAACAAGCAGATCTTCTTTCTCTGTGTGTGTGTGTGTGCGTGTGTGTGTGTGTGTGTGTGATTACACTATTGACACCAAGTTGAAGATGATGAAGGTGGTATTATTGTTGTCAGATGTTGTTGACTGGATGCTGATTCATGGTGGCCCAAGGTACAGAATGAAGCACTGCTTGGCACTGAGTGGTCTTCTCAAGAGTTGCTGTTTCTGTCCACCGCTACAGCCAATAAGCCAGTTAGTTTATCTCATTGAGAGTCTCTCTTTTTCACTGATATTCTGTTTTGCCAATCCCGATGCCCTTCTCCGGGGACTGGTCCACTAATAGTTTTATAATTTTAAAAGTTACACTTTCAGAGACATAAGCTCTGGAATAGGCTGCGTTTATTTTCTTTTGTGTATGTTGTTTGTGGTTTACTGTTGATAGTTCTTCTCCTCCTTCACTTACCAGTATCAATTGGCCCCAAACCAACTCAAAGACTTTTTTATTTTAAACATCAAGTAAAATAATGTTTCTTTGACATGGTACATTCCTATCAAGAAAGATGCAATTTATGGCCCCATGCTGTGGTATTTCTGGTCACTTCCTGTGCATCTGAAAGTTGAGACAGTGAATAAGGATGACAGAAAGAATCTATGCCTCTGAATTGTGGTGCTGGAGAACAGTACTGAGTATCTCATGGACTGCCGAAAGAATAAACAAGTCGGTCCTGAGAAAGCAGTGCAGCCAGGGTGCTCCTGAGAGGAAGGGTGGTGAAGCTTCATCTCATGTGCTTGGGGCATGTTATAAGGAGGGGCCAGACATTAGAGGAAAAAAAAACCCATGTAGAGAAAGGAAAGGTGGAGGATCAGAAAAAGAGACTCCTGGCAAGGAAGATCGAGACAGTGACTAGAGCAACGGGCGTGAGCAGAGTAGACATCTGAGAATGGTGCAGGATAGGGCAAGGTTCAGATCTGTTGTTCACGGGGCCTCTCTGGGTCATTGACTCAAGGGTACAATAACAATGACAAATCTCAAAGGGCTCTAATGGCATAATCGGTAGGGAGTTGTGCTTCTCTCCCTCAAGGGCCCTGTCTCAGGTGGTTCAAATCCAACTACTCTGTAGTTCAAATCCAACACTCTGTGGGAGGAAAAGGCAGTATTCATCCTCCTGTGTGATTTACAGGCTCAGAAACCCAAGGCAGGATCAGCTGGTAGCTGGTTCTCAATTGGTGACAATGCATTTTTTGTTGTTATTGTTCAGTGTCCCCACCACCCCCCTTGAATTTTATCATTGAGTGGAAGTTAGAAAGCGACACTGATATGTCAAGTGTAACATTCCAGGTAGTGTTTTCAGATTTGTCATTAAATAGGCATGCATGCCATTTGTTTTTCATGTTATGGAGAAAAATGGGATTCAGGCCATTAATGAAGAAGGAGAATCTATTGAAAGGATGCTGAGTGCTTCAAGGTAGAGAAGAAAAAGTTGACTTGGCAAGGAAGCGTGTTAGCTCGTCAAGTCTGGCTGGCTCAAACCCAGAACCTTCCCAAGAAAGCCATTTGATTGGTCCTTAAGTAAGTCCTGAAAGATAAAACTTGGAACTCTTGGAATATTCTTCTTGATTATTTTTTTCTAAGATTATTTTAGTATGCCTAAAGTCTTGGGCCATGCTATATCATTTGACTAGATAAATGAATCTTAACAGTGTGGTTTTTGATGAATACCTGTTTTTGCCCAGAGGAGAGAGGTTATCTTCAACTATGAGTAACAGGGTTCAGTGCCATGCCATTGCATACCAACATAAATGACCCCTAGTAATAACAATGAACACTAAGGCTTGAAAGAGCTTCCAAGGCTATCAACACTTTGCATGTGTTATTACCCATTGTTGCCCGGAGAATAAAGTGTGTTCCTGTCCAGTTGCCCTCAAAGGGTTTCTTTATATCAGTGAAAATCCACAGACTTCAAGTTGATACTGACTCGTAGAGAGTTTCTGAAGTTGTACACTTTTACAAAAGAACTGATCTCATAGACTAATTATTAAAAACGGCTTTCCTTGATTAGGTATTATTGTCATGACAGGAGTCCAGAATGAAACCTGCATAATGGAGTGGACCTGGGTAGGGAGGGGGTTGTATAACAATGAAAGAATTGATTTATTTTTATTTTTTTTTTTTACTTGTCAAAGAGAAAAGCAAACTAGGAGGGGAGGGGTGGGCAGGGAGGAAAGTGTGCAACAATGAATGAATGGAAATTTAAAAAAATAATAATAAATGGGTTTTCTAGTCATTGGTTTTCATTTTCACCACGTGGCTGGGCTGTTCTTGATGTAGATGCTATCAAGTCAACTACCATTCATAGTGACCCCATATCCTGTGCCATCATCACCGTCTCTGACATACGTCAGTGCACTGTCACACTCACTGTGTCAATCCATCTTGTTGAAAGTCTTCCTCTCTTTCATTGACCCTCTATCTTTCTAAGCATGGTATCCATTTCCAAAAAAATAGCCTTTCCTAACAACGTGCCCAAGGTATGTGAGACAAAGCTTTGCCATCCTTGCCTCTAAAAAGCCTTCTGGCTACACTTTCTCCCAGACACATCTTTATGTTCTTCTGGCAGTCCATGGGATGTTCAGTACTCTTCTCCAACACCACAACTCAAAAGCATCAATTCTTCTGCTGTTATCCTTTTTCAATGTCCAGCTTTCAGAGGCATAGATAATACTATACTGAGTGAAATATCTCAGTCACAAAAGGACAAATACTGAATAAGACTTCTGTTATAAAAATAAGAGGGCTATGGAGATGGGGAGAGAGGAAAGTCAATCCTGTAAAGAATTTGGGGAAGGGAAGATCAACTTGGAGAGAATAAACGAACAGAAAATGTGCATTGCAATTAACAACTTAAAACAGACCTTGTGTAACTGATCCTATGGGGGGGGGGAAGGGAGAAGGAAGGAAGGGGAGGGGGAAGAAGAGGACAAATCTAAGGCAGCAGAGATTAACGAAGAGATAGGTGACATGAGGAGAGAAGGAAGACACAATGCAATATGATTAAACACAGTGATAAATGGCGTTGATCAATTGTGATTAATGCTTTACAATAAAAGGTATTTGAATGACTGCATGAAAAAGAATGTAAAAATCCTTCAATTAAGAGAAAAAAAATATTCTTACTGTCCTAAAAAGTCTGAATCAACCTTCCTGCAGGTTGTCAAAGGCTGAAAATTGAACGAGGGGATATTGCGCCACCTTGAGGTTAACAGTGAAACCTCCTATGGACTGTAGAACTCCATGATGCTAGGTTGCAACAATGAATGAATGGAAATCCAAAATCTCTGTAAATGTTCATGAAAATTATGAAAATAAAATATTAAAAAATTAATTGATAAAAAAGAAAATAAAAAAATTTTAAAAAGAAACCCTTTGGGGAAATTCTACACTGACAGAATGAGTCAAAATTGATATACATTTTTATCTTTAGGGACTTCTTTCACGGAATGAAAAAAATAGAGACATATTTTTATATATTTTAATATAATTTAAAATATATATTCTTTAATCTCATACTCTTTAATCTCAAGCACTTAGTTAAAGGGACAGGGACACAAAGGGGAAAGATAAATATTCCTGTCCATATGGAACTTATAGTCTATCTAGTCCAATGAAAGGGTTAGCTATCTAACAATTTCATTTTCAAAATACATTTTATAGAACTTAAGTTATTATTTTTATTAAATAAGCTGATTGAACTTCCAAAAAAATGTTACGGCAGCATTTATACCTGCTGTCAATCCAAAGGCGCTGAGTCCCAACGTGCTGGCTGGTCTTCAAGAAAAAAGTAGGCAATCTCCTCCAGTGCAATTACCTCCTCTGAAAACCTGCTCAAGTGTCTCGCCTTGACAGCACACAACATTTTATAAGCTAACAGGCGCGGGTGGCATAATGGTAAAGAGTTGAATTGCCAACTCAAAGGCACACAGTTTGAATCCATAGGCTGCTCCACAGGACATTCTCCTCCTCTCCTCCCATGCAATGTACACCCCCTGAAAAACCACTGGAGGGCAAACTATGAGCTGATGCTGACTCGAGGCCGCATAACAATGACAACTGCATTTATAAGCCGAGTTAACATGAACATACTTGTTTTGAACTGTAGCATTTCCCCCATGTTTTACTTTTAGTCACTAATAGCCATTAGACTGAAGCAAATTCTGGTCTGACAGGGGTTCTGGTGGCCTGATGGTAAGACCCTGCACTGCAATCCCAAAGGCCTGTGGTTTAAATCTACCAGCTGCTCCATGGAAGAAAGATGGAAAAAATCTCCCCCAGTTCAATTAAACTACTCCTAAAAAGCTGCTGGAGGGTCAGCTATGGGTCATTTCTACTCCAAGGCACACAACAACAACAATAGCTATCAGACTACTTTTAAGAAACTTTATGTAGAGATAAATGGGTAGAATTAATGTTGATGTTGCTGTTGTACACCATCAAATTGGAAACTGACTCATAGCTGACCCTCCCATGGGTTTTCCAAGGCAGTAAATCGCATGGAAGGAGATTGCCCAGCCTCCCACAGACCAGTGGGTGGGTTTGAACTTCATGACTGCAGTGCAGTTTATGACTAGGCCACCAGAGCTTCCTAGAGCTAGTGTGTTTTCATCTTTAAGGAACATTTGTAGAAATAATTTTTGCATCGTGATGTCATTTGTAATTTGAGACCTATTGTATTCCACAGGGTGTTTTCAGGTAAGCATCAAATGTTCCCACTGAAAGTTTCCTTTGGCATCTACATGCTTTATACCGACCCAGGAGCTCAGGCAACATATTGCAACACATGCAAATGAAAGGCTGGGGGTTCAAATCTGTTAGCGGCTCCATGGGGAAAAGGTGAGCACGTCCATCCTATAAAAATTAACATCTTTGGAAACTCAATCAATGAACGGTTTCTATAAGTCTAAGTCAACCTGACAGCGGTTCACTTTGGTTTTTTTAATGCTAAACACTGGCCCAAGTATTAAGTATGTAAACATAATTCATCTTCATCCTTGTCCTTAAGAAACTCCATTATTTGAGTACTGGTGATATAATTTTGTGAATAATAATCTACTTTGCAATATGATCAAAAGCTGGATGATTAATTTAGAAAGGAAGAGGAAGCAGCGATTCTTTTCAGTTTGAGAACAGAAAAGATTACATATGAAGTGTGTTTTGAAGACAGAATCTTTCGAATGGAGAAAAATGAGGAAATTCTAGGTAATTGTATTCTTGAGATAAAAACACCCAATCTTCTTTTCCTTGCACGGACTAGAAGCATCATTGATTGTCCAAGCAGGAAATAATGGGACACAAGGCCATGAGCATCTCTGTGAAAGGGCCAGAGAAAGTAAGAATAACATAGCCCCTCACCACCCTAGAGCAGAAAGCAGATCAAGAGCCCATAGCCCAGCCTGATGGTACCTGTTATCCACTAACAGCAAGAGGTTCCTCTATGCATTGCTGAGTGACACTTGTGGTTCTGTGAATGGGCTTATTAGGGAAGGAAGTGAGAGAGTTGGAGAGGCAAAGAATATCACCCAAAAAATAAGTACCCCAGTTCCAAGACACAGCTCCTCAGTCCAGGCTCTGGTTTCAATTCAGCAAACAACTTTTCCTTCCATCCTCAAAGGCAAAAACAATACAATCCAGCTGTGGCCAGTACAAATGCGAGAAGCCTCATGTCACACCTTGCCACTGTTTGTCCACAGCAATGCCAGAGTCTCTCCATGACTAGGGTCTTGCTTTCACCAGGGTCTCACTGCGACAAGCCTCGTTTGCCTCAGGTCTTGCTGCTCAGTGTGGGGAGCATTCTTTTACTTATTCTAGTCCTACAGCTGATGCTGATTTGCAAGACAATGCAGTAAAGATAGCTGGAGACCAGAGAATAAATGGCTTAAAAAGCACCAACTTTTAGTTTTAACATCACATTCATACATTAATTTAAAAAGTATTGAACATATTTCTACTGTAAGCAAAATATATAGACTTACTACGACTGTACAGGAATACAGTAATCTAGAGAACTCGGAAAATATTTGTCACTATTTGTAGTGTATATAGTACAGATTTGAAAGCTGTCAATATGACCCACAAAGGTTGTTGTTGTTGTTGTTGTTGATTGCCATCAAGTTGAGCACAACTTGTAGTGACCATATGAACAAAAGGCCTGAAGCTTTTCTATAATTATCATCACTTATCAAACTTCATGGAGTTAGTATTTCTTAAATAATTACATTCATTTATTTGGTCAGTCTGCAATATTTACTGAGTGCCTTCTAAGGCTACTCAACCATGTTATGGAGAACATACCACATAGAAGGAAAGAGTCAAGACATGCCTCTTCTGGTAAATATTTTGCAAAGAATAAAAGACTCAGTAATGAGTCGGTCAGATTTAAAAAGAATGGAAGGAGAGAAAGAAAAAGACCTGTGAACAACAGCCAATGGCATGGTAAGATATTCCCCATCTTTCACCTTCAGAGAGCCTGGTGGATTTGAATGCCGTCTGAAATTTATACCTAGATCAACAAGCTGTTGTCTAAATGGAACAAGAAAAAACTGTGTCTTTTAAAATTAAGTTAGGTATGCATTAGGGTTATATCCTTTCTTCACATCTACTCGATCAGTATGCTGAGCAAATCATTCATGAAGGCAGACTCTACGAAGAAGGATGTGGCATCAGTATCAAAGGAAGACTCATCCATAAACTATGTTATGCAGATGACACAGCCTTCCTTGCTGAAATGAGGAGGACTTGAAATGCATGCTGCAGAAGATCAAAGAATACAGCCTTCAATTTGGATTACATCTCAACATCAAGAAAACAAGACATTAAAAGACTTATTAGGATGGGAAAGTCTGTGGTTAGAGACCTCTCTATAGTATTGAAGAGCAACGATGTCATTCTGGAAACTAAAATGTGACTGATATAGGCCATAGTCTTTGCAATCACTTGCTATGCATCAGAGAGCTGGACAATGACTAGGAATGATAGAAGGAGAATTGATGCCTTTGAGCTGTGGTGCTGGAGAAGAATATTGAATATACCACGGACTGCTAAAAGAAAGAACAGGTGCGTCCTGGAGAGGGTGAAGCCAGGCTGCTCCTTGAAGGCAAGGATTCTGAAGCTTCATCTGACATACTTTGGACGTGCTGCAAGGAGGGACCAGTCCTTGGAGAAGGACATCATGCTTGGGAAGGTGGAGGGACAGCATAGGAGGGGAAGACCTTCAATGAGATGGATTAATTCAGTAACTGGGGTGATGGTGATACGTGTGTCAGAGACAGTGAGATTGGCACAGGACAGAGTAGGGTTTAGGGCTGTTGTACATAGGGTCATTAAGAGTCGCAGGCGACTTGACAGCACATTACAACAATAAGTTAAAAGGAATATATGGAAAATGCATTTATTTTATTTATTGAAAATATATGCTTAGGAACTTTTTAGTCTTTATATTATTTAAACTGTTAGAATTATAAATGAATATTTAAAATGATAAATGGACTAGAGTGTACTGATCATGTGTAGCCAGACAGGAAATTTTATTATTACACCAAACAACTTTAGCTGCCACATTTATTTTATTCTGAATAATCTTATGTTCCTGTTTTGAATATAAAATGACTATTACATTTCTCCCATTCCAGTAACACACAGTACACGTGAAAATTTAAAAGAGAAAAGTTGAATATGAAAATTTTGTTATTTTAGAACATGTATTTCACAGCATGAGAACAAAATCTATTCATTTTATAAAGAGGGGGAAATGTACTTAAAATTAGAATTGTAGTGTTTAGGAGGCAGTAGTCTCTGTAGTCATTAGAGAAATCTAAATGCTCCATACCAGTGGGGAGAGAAGAGAAGTCACACTGTAAATGGAGCAGAGACACCCTGGTGGTACTGTGAGTTAAGTCTTGGCTTGCTGAGTGAAAGGTCAACTGTTTGAACCCACCAGCTGCCCCAAGGGAGGATGATGAAATGGTATGCTTCAATGAAGACTGTTGTTATTGTTGTCATGTGCCATCAAGCTGACAATGACTCATAGTGACCCTATGAACAATAGCTCTGAGCTCTGCCCTATCCTGAGCCCATCTCACTGTCTCTGACACACCTGTTCCCATTGTCGTAGTCACTATGTCCATCTAGCTCATCTGAGGTCTTTCTCTCTTGTATTCTCTCTCCACCTTTCCAGTGATGTCTTTCTCTGACTGGTTCCTTCTGGCAACTTGCCCAAAGTATGTGAGACGGAGCTTCAAAACCTGTGTTTCCTTGAAACATATGAGAGAGAGAGAACTGTTTTAAAGGGATATATAATTGGGTATTGTTATCATGACAGGAGCACAGAATGAGGGCTGCACAGTGGAGTGGACTTGGAGGAGAAGGATTGTATGACAATGAAAGAATTTTTCTTTGCTTTTCAAAGAGAGGAATGAACTGGGGGAGAGGTTGGGCAGGGGGAAAAATACAACAATGAATGAATGGAAAGCCAAAGTCTCTGTAAACTTTCATTAAAATTAATTTTTTAAAAAATCTGTGCCTCTGAGGATTTTGGAGATAACAAAGATTACAGATGTGGAAACCTTGTTCTGGAAACAGTTCTGCTCTGTCCTCTGTGGGGTTTCTGTGAGTAAGAATTCAGCTTGGTGCCAATGAGTAAAACGCTGTTGTTGTTAGGTGTGGTTTAGAAGACTCCAAGCTCATCTTGATCACCTTGATCCTGTAGGTAAACAGATTGTAACCTTGCCTGATCCTGTGCCATTCTCACAAACTCTGCTGTGCTTTTAAGCCCATTGTTAAATTGACTATGTCAATCCATCTCATTGAGAGCTTTCTTTTCTAAGTATGATGTCTTTTTTTAAAAAAAATTGAAATTTTATATTAGTTTGCTTACAAAGTTTGTATACAGTGTGTTTCACACTATTTTTCATTCATATTATTTAATGTCATCATTTTCATGCATTATGTTTTATAGAATTAATCACCACTGGACCTTGCCCATCATCACCATGTCTTTTTCACGTCCTTGTTGGATCTCTCTCATTATCTTCACCCCTGTCTCTCCAGCCACCAAATTGTGCAACCCTGTGGTTTCACCCCTACCCATCCTCATCCCTCTGCTTCCTCCTTTTCCCCTCTTGGGTCCCCATACATGTTTTACTAGTTATCCTTCTATTTTTACAATAATGGTCTTATGCAGTATTTGTCCTTATAAGATTAAGTTACTTCTCTCAGTATAATGCTCTCCAGTCTCTCCCAACTGAGGTAGTATTTTTCAAAATAGTTGCTCTTGAGGGCTGCATAGGAGTCCATATTGTGAATGTACCACAATTTTTCAGTCCATTCAGCTGTGGTTGGACATTTGGGCTATTTCTATGTTTTTGTGATGGTGAGTAATGCTGCTATGAACACTGGTGTACAGATCTCTGTGTCTCAGTTCTCATTTCCTTGGGGTATATTCCTAGTAGTGGAATAGCTGGGTCATACAACTTTTGTAGGAAACATCAAACTGCCTTCCAGAGTGATTGTACCATATTAAAATCCCACCAACATTGCATAAGAGTTCTCACCTCTCCACATTCTTTCCAACACTTACTGCTTGCTACCCTGCTAAACTTTGCTCCTGCTACTGGGGTGAGATGGTATCTCATTGTGGTTTTGATTCACATCTCTCTTATTGCCAGTGAGTTTGAACATTTCTTCTTGTGTCTGTTGGCCATCCAAATGTCTTCCTCTGTGAAAAGTCTTTGCATGTCCTTTACTCATTTTTAAATTGTGTTCTCAATCTTTTTCTTCTGGAGGCCCAATAGTATTCTGTAAACTTTTGTTATGAGACCCTTGTTTGAGATGATGTTTCTAAATGTATTTTTTCCAGTCAGTAGGTTTTCTTTTCACCCTGTTGGGAAAAGTTTTTGATGAGCATAGACATTTAATCTTTAGAAAGTCTCATTCATCAATTTTATCCTCTCTAGATTGTACATTTCTGACTGCATTTGTCAGCCTCTTAAAACTATAGACTAGGCCTTCTAACCTTACTCTCAGTTTGTTTCTTATTAACTTTTATGGGTTGAGTCTTTACTCTTAGGTCTCTATTCCACCTTGAGTTAATTTTTGTGTATGGTGTGAGATGTGGATCCTATTTCAACTTTCTACAGGTAGTAGTCCAGTTTTGTCAGCACCATTTGTTGAAGAGACTGTCATTCACCATTTGATTGGTTTTATTTCCTTGTTGAATATCAGTTGACCATAGATAGAGAGGCCCATTTCCAGTTGCTCAATTCTGTTCCATTAGTTTATGTGCCTGTCATTGTACCATGCTGTTTTGGTTACTGCTGCTGTGTATTGGTTTTGAGGTCAGGGAGTGCTATGCCTCTCACTTCATTTTTGGTTTTCAGAAGTGCTTGCATTTTGGGGGGGTCTCTTTCCTCTTCAAATAAACTTGACAATTTCCCTTTTGATCTCCTTGAAAAAGGAATTTGGTATCTATATTGGGATTATGTTGAACATTTAGATTGCTTTTGGTAGGATTGTCATTTTCACAATATTGAGTCTTCCTATCCATTTTCCCATTTATAAATTTAGGTCTTTTATTGTGTCTCACAGAAATCTGTAGTTTTCTTTGTACAAGTCTTTTGTATTTCTAGTTAGGACATGATGTCTTTTTACAAGGGCTGCTCCCTCCTGATTACATACCCAAAAGACATGAGATGAAGACCTACAGTCCTCATTTCACCTTTTCAACACAGATATGTTGGTTCTCTTGGTGGTCACTAGAATATGCAATACTCTTTGCCAACCCACAATTCAGAGGAATCAATTCTTCTTTATTCATCATCCAACATTCACCTGTGTATAAAGCGAATGAAAATAGCATGACTTAGGTCAGGAGTACCTTAGTTTTTAAAGTGATATCCTTGCTCTTTAGCACTTTTAAAATAAAAAGAGAGAGGGAAAGTTAAGTTAGGAATCCAACATTTGGCCTTTCGCATGATTCAGTGGGAATTAGATACAATAGAGCTTCAAGCCACGTGATATATGATAGAAAGAAAATCTGGTTCTGCATTATGTATACATAGGAGCTCTGGTGGCTTACTGGTAAGAAATTGCACTACCAACTCAAAGGCAGGTGGTTCGAATCCACCAGCAGCTTTGTGGGGGAAAGATGGGAAGTCTCCTCCCATTGATTTACAACCTCTGAAAACCTGCTGGAGGCTCATCTATGAGTCGGTTCTGACTCCAGGCAGTCAGTGAGTTAGTGGCTCAGTGTTTATTCTGTGTTAAAGATCTTTTTTGGGTTCAGTGTCACACTTTGATAAAATGTTTGCTATAACCATGCTGTAAAAGAAAACATAGTCACCTCACCCACAGGACAATCCTAGCTCTGGTCATGTTACCATAGTCCCTCCAAAGCAGGTGGCTGAGCTAGTGATGCTATCCCGGGGACCAAGTCTGATAACATATCTCACCTTGTTAATCCCCCCTCCCCAGCGATGTCATCTTCTATGGGAAGCCAATACTAAATATTTGTAATAAACCGAATGCTATCAGGATGTGGGGGAGGTGAGGTACAAGCTAGAGTTCACCCTGAGGCACTAAGGCAATTCTGGCATTTGCTGACTCCTCCCTCCTGGGTCAAGAGGAAGGTTTTCAATAGAAAGAGCTTGGTTTCATTTGCATTGAATTCTCTTTG
Organism: Elephantulus edwardii; assembly: GCF_000299155.1. NCBI lineage: Eukaryota > Metazoa > Chordata > Mammalia > Macroscelidea > Macroscelididae > Elephantulus > Elephantulus edwardii. Next base: position 3,778,724 of record NW_006399774.1, on the reverse strand, counting down.
TGATTTACTTCCTGATAATCTTCAATAAAGGTGAAGGGAAGCTGGAATAGAGGTTTTCAGTGGAGAACTGCTGGCCCCCTGTTTTATGCTCTCTGTTCTATCTCATTCCTGACTGTCTGTCTCGTTATTCATAATTATAAAAATACTTTACCCTCGATCTGCAACAACCTTCCTTCACCATCACGTTGGAACTGACCCACAGCTGACCCTACAGCAAGTTTTCCAAGGCTGTTAATCACACAGGAGGAAGCTGCCCATCCTCCTCCCATGGAGCAGCTTCTGGCTTCAAACCACGTGCCTTCGGGATTGCACTGCAGCTTCTTACCACCAGGCCACCAGAGCTCCCTCTTTCGTGTCATTTCACTCATAAAAGCTCCATTTCCAGAAAATCCCTAGTGAAAGACCAAAGATTGGTGTTCTCTATAGTGAAACCTGAGTGTCCTATTTTCCTTCTCACAGCCTACATCAGATCTGATAAAAATCTGTTTTCCAGTGAGAAACTGGTATGCCTGTTAGGGAACCCATGACATCTCCTAAAGTTTTTGAAACATAAAGGTGTGCATCAAAACATTATTACCAATCCCATTCAAAATAGAGAATTACATTATCATACATTCTGCTTGCAGATTTCACCACAGTGAACAACTATGGCGTGAGAGAGATGATGTAGAGACAGGGATTAATTTTCCGTGTTCATGCCTTTTTGATTTTACAGAGGAAGCCTCCAATGGTGGTGGAAGACCTTTTTGAAGATATGAAGGATGGCGTTAAGTTGCTGGCTCTCCTGGAGGTCCTGTCTGGACAGAGGCTGGTAAGATATTTTTTGCCATGACCATCCTTGTCAAATTCTTCCAAATGAGAATTTAAGCATTATGGGGCTGAACATACTGTGATGCTTACCACAGAAGACCAAGTTCTCTTTCGGAGTCTGCAATACACAGGAAATCTAGTAGCAATCATTTCTGGGAGGAAAGAATACTTGCTGTCCTGTTTCTACATGTTGCTGTTGTTGTTATGGACCGTCTAGTCACCTGCGACTCATAGTGACCCTATGTACAACAGCCCTAAACTCTGCTCTGTCCTGTGCCAATCTCATTGTCTCCGAGACACCCATCCCGATTACCGCAGTCACTGAATCAATTCACCTCACAGAGGGCCTTCCCCTCCTGCACTGTCCCTCTACTCTCCCAAGCATGATGTCCCTCTCCAAGGACCGGTCCCCCCTTACAACATGTCCAAAGTATGTTAGACAGAGCCCCAGAATCCTTGCCTCCAGGGAGCATCCTGGTTTAACCCTCTCCAGGATGAATCTAGTGTATATAAGCATTGTATATGATAGCAGTAACCCTGCTGTTTGTATTCAGTGCCATCGAGTTGTCTTTGACTAGTGGTGACACTATTGGACAATAACCAAGATGGCCAAGCTTTGTCTCACGTACTGTGGGCATGTTGTTAGAAGGAGACATTCCTTGGAAACTTGGAAATAGAAATCATTCTTGGAAAGGTCAACAAAAGAGAGGAAGAACCTCAATGCGAGGGATCAGTACAGTGACTGCAGCAATGAATGCAAGTGTGTCAGAGATGAGGGCATGGCACATGACAGGACAGGGTTCAGATTTGCTGTTTATAAGGTCACACTGTGAGGCGTCTTCAATCTGACAACACATAACAACATAGTGTCCACCAGAGAGATGCTCTGCTGGAGAAGGAGGGACAATCTCCTCCTCTACCAGTCAGATCTGATTTGATGGTACACATAGACACACACACACAAATAATAATAACAATAATAAAATTTTTTTTAAAAAATAACACAACACAGTGTCATGGAACAGAATACTCCCTCATCCTGTGCCAACTTCACAATCTCTGCCATGCTTAATGCCATTGTTGCAGTCATGGTCACAACTGATTTCATTGAAAGTCTTTTTTTCTCTGTCCCTCTACTCTCTCAAGAATGATGCCTTTGTCCAGAGAATGGCTCCTCATGCACCATGTTCAAAGTGTCTGAGACACAGTATTGTTATCCTTGCTTCTAAGACACTCCTTAGCAAAAAGTCTAATTAAAACCAAAACAAAATTCCACCAGTCACCCAACTTGGCTAACTAGTGTGTTTGTTCGGTACTTGGGAACATGAGTTGCAATATAGTGCTTACCTCACTCTCAGTGTTTGTTTTCAAATTTCAGAGAGGACTGTTGGTCCCTATCTGTGTATTTCTAGTTCTTTATTGAAAATTAAATAATCAGCTGCTCCATGGGTCTTTAAGGGAACACTCCACATCTCATTTATCCTTGTTTTTGTCCAGGATCCCTGATTCCTTGATTTGATAGTAGTTAAGCTCTTGGCCACTAACCAAATGATTGGAGACTTAAACTCATCAGCCACTTGAGGAGAAGGATTAGCAGCTTCCTCCCAATAACATTTACAGCCTCAGAAATATGACGGGAGTTTGCATAAGCTGAAATCCACGTGACGACTGTGAACTTGGTGTTTATTGAAAACTGCGCTTGAAACCGTTGTGGCCTTTTGCATGCTGTTGGTAACAACATCTATCATCCATCATTTGTAAAATAGGAACAACATGTTCAGAGCCATTAGTTTTGTTTTTATGTGCAGAAACTAACAGAATGAAAGCAACAGTGACAGTTATAAATATATATTCCTACTTTCCTTAAAGAATATTTTCTTTAATTTTGTGCTTACTTATGCTTCTTAATTTCAGAGTAATGAGGCAGTAAGTAGTTAATAAACACGTATTATTGATGAATTATCTTACCATAACAGGCTGGAAGGAGCTCAGAAAAATATTCTTCAGAGTGATATATAAAGTGATAGGTAAAGGGTCTACAACGTGGAGGGGTTTCTCCCTTTCCCTGTGGTGGCGTAGCCAGTAGTGTTCAGCTCTGTGGACCTAAAAGCCTTGTGCCCAGTGGTTCAAATCTACCGGCTGCTCCTTGGGAGCAAGATGGGCAGCTCCCTGCCACTGAGAGTTACAACCTCAGAAACACAATGTGAGACACTATGAGGCAGGATCAATACAGTAGCAGTAGGTTTGTGCTTCTTGAGTGACATGACATTTAGACAAGAACTACGCACACGCTGTTATGTGGATAATTGAGTTTTTATGAGTTTCTGCCTAAGAGTACGTTTCTAGGTAAGGCTTTTGGAATTTTTGTTGTGAAGGAAAGCTTACAGAGCAGATGAATATTCCATTCAACCGTTCATACATGTTTTGTTTCATGACATGGACTACAATCTCTGCATTGTAACAGCATTCTTCCACTATCTTTCTGTGTGGGGTTTGTTTCTAGGTAATCTTCCCCCAGGAAGCCTTCATAATAACTTTATTCAAAGGGTTATTTGGTAAGAAAAATCCAACGGATAAACTATGGCATAAATTCTTTAATTCATGTGGTAACAGCCATTATTAGGACCCATGAGCTATCTTGGTTCTCCTCTGCTTTTAGCTGCAGTGCATTTCCATGCACCTTGTATTTTCTTACATCAAGCTCTTGGACAGCAATGATTCAAAATGACCATATGAACAAAGACTTTGACTCTTGCCCCATCCTGAGGCAATCTCACTGTCTCTGACATACCTGCCCCTGTTGCCATAGTCACTGTGTTAATATCCATCTCATCCACGGTTTTCCTCTCCTATACTGATGCTCTATCCTTCCAAGCATGATGTCCTTCTCCAGGGGCTGGTCCCTCCTGCCCACATGCCCAAAGCATGTGAGATGGAGCTTCAAAATCCTTGCCTCCAATGTGCGACTTGGTTTCACCTTCTCCAAAGACGGGTGGTTCAGAGTCCACAGCAATGAGTTTGAGGCTTTAGGTTTTTTGTTTTATTTCACTACTTTTAAAGGACACCCTGAGAATTATACTGCTTATTCATATACTGTAACCTGCCTGGCTGTTTCAATCCACCCACCCCTTGTTCTATGGGAGAAAGATGGGCATTCTCCTCCCTTGTAATTTTTTACAGCCTCTGAAAACTCACTGGAGGGTCTGTTAGTGTTGATTCTGACTTTTTAAATGCTTTTCAGGTATGTAAAAGGTTATCTATTTGATTTAAGGTATGCAGGACAGATTATCCGGGAGGCTGGGCTCTATGAGGAGGAATGTGGGGTCAAGATTGGTGGATGAGTTATCAACAATCTGCATTATCCAGATGACACAACCCTGCTTGCTGAAACTGAAGAGGACCTGAAGCACCTGCTGCAGAGGGTCAAGGACTGCAGCCTACAATATGGATTGAGGCTCAATGTCAAGAAGACAAAGATTCTCACCACTGGACCAATTGGCAGCATCAGGATAGATGGTGAAGAGATTGAGATTCTACACAGCTTTAGTTTGCTTGGCTCCACAGTCAACACTCTTGGCACCAGTAGCCAGGAAATTAAAAGGCACATTGCCATGGGAAAGTCTGCTGTTAGGGACGTCTCCAAAGTACTGAAGAGCAATGGTGTCTCTCTGGAGACTAAGGTGTGTCTGATACAGGCCATGGTCTTCACAATCACTTGTTATGCATCCGAGAGTTGGACAATGACCAAGGAGGATAGAAGGAGAATTGATGCCTTTGAGGTGTGGTGCTGGAGAAGAGTATTGACAATACCATGGACTGCTGGGAAAACAAACAGATTCATCCTGGAAAGGGTTAAACCGGGTGGCTCCTTGGAGGCAAGGATTCTGAGGCTCTGTCTAACATACTTTGGACATGTTGTGAGGAGAGACCGGTCCTTGGAGAAGGACATCATGCTTGGTAGGGTGGAGGGACAGTGCAGGAGAGGAAGGCCCTCTATGAGGTGGATTGATTCAGTGACTGGGATAATCGGGATGGGAGTGTCAGAGACCGTGTGATTGGCACAGGACAGAGCAGAGTTTAGGGCTTTTGTACATAGGGTCACTATGAGTTGCAAGCGACTTGACGGCACATAAAAACAACAACAACAATTTCTGTTTAAGTGTCCCACTAAAAGGAAAGAAAACAATATAGGACCTTGAATGGAGCTCTGGTGGCCTAGTGGCAAGAAGCTGCACTGCAATAGCAGAGGTGCACAGTTTAAATCCACCAGGTGCTGTGCTGGAGAAGAAGGGACTATCTCCTCCTGTGCCAGTCAGATCCGATTTGATCACACACACACTCTTTTTTTTTTTTAAAAAAAAGGACCTTAAAAGTGGAAGGGATTTTGGAAAGAACCTCAGCATCATCACATAGCAAAAGAAGACTTGAGACATCATATGAAATACTCTTTTCATATTAAGAGTTATATTTTCTTTTATCTTCAAGATTATTTACTATATAAGATGACATTCTGAAATGGTGTATAAACTTCGGCAACAGTTCTTTATATTTTTTTACATGTATGTGTAGTGGATCCGCACCACAGTAAGATGAAAGACTTTGTTTAATGGAGTGAGCGTCCAAGGCATTGTTTTAGTTTTTCAAAGGCACAATGTGGACAGAAGTTCTTCCTTCTAGAGTGCTGATACACTTCAGGACTTCTATCATTACCTAGTAGAAAGAATTCTTTCTGTTAAGCATATTATTCTTCCTGCCATGTGCATGTGACTCCTGGGTCTGGCCACAATCATCCAGGAAATGTGTCCCAACAGCTTTTTTTGTTGATCTTTGTTATTGTTGTTGTTAGGTGTCATCGAGTCAGCTCTGACTCACAGCAAACCTACCACAGATTGACACCTTGTTTAAGCTTGTGCTTCCCAATCTCTGCTGTGCTGGTGCCCATTGCTGTGGTTTCTGTGTCAGTCCATGTAGTCGAAGATCTTTCTTTCTTTCCCCAATGCTCCACCTCTTCAAACATGATGTCCTTTTAAAGGATTGGTCCCTCCTGACATCGTACAAAAAGTACGTGAGGTCTCACAGCTTTGACTTTTAAGGAGCACTTGGTACTTCTTCCTAGTTGTGTGAATTTGTTCTTTGGCCATGCCATGTTATCTTCAGTGTCCTTTGCTAACCTTCGAGTTCCAAGACATCAATTCTGCTTTGATCTTCATTATTTGTTGTCCAATTTTCACACACATGTGAAACAATTAAAAATACCCTGGCTTCATCAAGTTCCCCTTAATCTTAAATCATTGCTCTTTTGCATTTAATTAGTCCTTATCATCTCAGAATAAAAGTGCAGCTGCACTATTGTATTACCCTTTAGAGGGAGCTCTGTTGGCATAGTGGTAAAGAATTGTGCTGCCAACTCAAAAGCACTCAGTTCAAATCCACCAGCTGCTCCACAAGAGAAGATGGGTAATCTCTTCCTTTGTGATTAACTGCCTATGAAAACCCACTGGAGGGTCATCTATGAATGTGTTCTGTGTCAACAGTACACAATAACAGCAACATTATCTTTTAGTAACCCATAATTATTTTCTTGTCTATAATTTTATTCAAAGCCTTAGAAAATTGTTACTTAAAAAATTCATACTCTTGGATTTCTCTGTATCCATTGATTGTTACTTTTAAAAGATTTACCCTTTAACTGTATTAGTCATGAATTATACATCTTTCAAAGAACAATAAAACAATTTCCACTCAATTTGAGTTTGAATCAAGCAACTCTCTAGACCAGAGTGAGCTGCCAGCAGGGCGTCCGAGGCTGTGTCTTACACAGCAAATTCCTTCCGCTTCCTCCTGCAGAGTGGGGGTGGCTTAGGCGGTCAGCAGAGAGTTTATCCACTGCAGCATCATGGATCCTTGATAAAAACAAGGATAATGAGACATGGCCGATGACCTTGAAGAATTGTAGTGTAATAGAACTAAAAAACCTCTCATTCCTGTTGAGTTGGAACCAACCCATAGCTGAGGCTCCCTCAGGTTCCTAAGGCTGTAAATCCCATCGGAGGACACTGTCCATCTTTTCTTTCATAGAGTTACCCCTGGGTTCGAACTGCCAGAGACATGTGCCTGTGCCACCTAGTCTATGGACTAGGACAAGCCAATGAGCATATACTATGTGTTGTTGGTGATAGAACAAAGCAACAGAGGTTTATATCTTGCTCACTCAGCCGGCACTTGTTCAAACGAAAAAAACCAGAAAGTGTTTTTTCCTGCTAAACTTCAAGTCTATCACCTACAACAGCATCGTGCATAGACAGACTAATAAACACACTTCTTTTGTTGTTAGGTGTCAGTGAGTCAAGTATGACTCATAGGAACCCTTTGCACAATGGATCTAAACCTTGTTCTCTCCTGTGCTATTTGTATCGTCTCTAACACACATGAGCCCATAACTACAGTCACCGTATCGATTCTCCGCAAGGATCGTCCTCTCTCTTGCTTACCCCCCACCTTTACAAGGGTGATGTCCTTCTACACAAAGCAGCTCCTCCTAACAACATGCCCCAAATACATGAGACAAAGCTTCACCATCCTTGCCTCTTGGCTGTATTTTCTCCAAAACATACCTATTTGTGCTTTAAGCAGTTCATGAGACAGTGAATCTTCTCCAACATCACAACTCAAAGGAATCAATTCTTTTTTCTGTCACCCATATTCATTGATCAGCTTTTAGATGCATATCAAGCGATTTAAAAGACCATGGCCTGAAAGAGGCATACATTAGTCTTGAAACTGACATCATTGCTCCTCAGTACATTGGAGATGTCTCTGACAGCAGACTTCCTCAATAATAAGTCTTTGATTTCTTGACTGTTGCTGCCAAAGGTGTTGAATGTGGATTCGAACAATATGAAATTGTTGAAAATTTCAATATTTTCTCCATTTTACCCTTGTGTTGCCTATTATGCCTAGGTATAGTAGCAGCATAAGGCAAGCCCCAGGAGGCCCAGGCCTTGGTGCCAGGAGGTGTCCCTCTCCCCAAATTTTTGCTTAAAGATTATATGCATTCAATTAATTTTTGACAGAAATTTATTAATGTTAAATGTTCAACGGGGTATCTATCAAGAACTACACAATTGTATTAGCGCTGTTGATAAGAAAGAAATTTTAGCATCATTTCAAATGTCACATTCTGTCTAATCTAACAATTCCATTTTTAGGTATAAAAAGGAATACTTTATCCTAGCACAAAAAGTGAGATGTACAAAGATAATAAAATAAGAATTGGTTACAATAGAAAACTGGAAATAACTTATATTCATGTTAGAATGAGCATATAAATGATAAATTCTTTAGATGTCCAAATGATTGCTATACAGTGAAAAGAGGTTATATGGATGAATCTTAGCAATGTTGTTGTTATGTGTTATCAAGTCACTTGCAACTCATGGTGACCGAAGGTACAACAGCTCTGAACCCTGCTCTGTCTTGTGCCAACCTTATTGTCTCTGACATACTCTCATTAATGCAGCCACTGAGTCAATCCATCTCATCAAGGGTCTTCCTCTCTTGAGCTGTCCCTCCATCCTCCCAAGCATAATGTCCCTCTCCAAGGATTGATCCTTCCTTGTAACATGTCCAAAGTATGTCAGACAGAACTTCAGAATCCTTACCTCCTAAGAGCAGCCTGGTTTCACCCTCTCCAGGTTGAACATTTTTGTTCTCTTAGAAGTCCATGATATATATTCAGTACTCTTCTTCAGCACCACAGCTCAAAGGCATCAATTCTCCTTCTATCATCCCTAGTCATTGTCCAGATCTCTGATGCATAACCAGTAATTGTGAAGACTATGGCCTGGATCAAGCACACCTTAGTCTCCAGAATGACATCATTGTTCTTCAGTATTTTACAGAGGTCTCAGACAGCAGACTTTCCCAGTACAATTCATATTTTAATTTTCTGGCTGCTGGTACCAAGAGTGTTGATTGTGGAGCCAAGCAAACTAAAACTGCAAATCTCAATCTCTTCACCCTTTATCATGATGCTGCTAATTGGCCCGGTGGTGAGAATCTTTGTTTTCTTAATGTTGAGCTTCACTCCGTATTGAATGCTATAGTCATTGTCCGCCTGCAGGAAGCACTTCTGGTCTTGCTCAGTTTTCACAAGTTGGTTTGTGTCATCTGTATAACGCAGATTGTTGAATCTTTCTCTAGTCCTGAAGCCACATTTCTTCTCATAGAGCCCAGCCTCCCAGATGATCTTTTCTGCATATAGATTGAAAATGTATGGAGATAGGACACATCTCCAGCATATATTCTTCCTGATTTTGAATCATGTAGAGTTTCCTTGCTTCGGTCTGAGGACTGCCTGTTGGTCCAAGTATAGGTTTCACACAAGCACAATCAAGTGTTCTGAGGTTCCCATTCTTCTCAGAGTCAGCCACAGTTTTCTGTGATCCACACAGTTAAATGCCTTTGCATAGTGAATGAAACACAGATAGACATTCCTCTGGTACTCTCTGCCTTCAGCCAAGATCGATCTAGCATTAGTAATAATATCCCTAGTACCACGGCCTCTTCTAAACCCAGCCTGCACTTCAGGCAGTTCTCTGTTGATGTGCTATTCCAGTTGGTTTTTGGATAATCTTCAGCAGAATTATGCTCACATGTGATATTCATGGTGTGAGAGTCTCTGTATACAACATAAGAGTTTTGTGAATTTTTGTTCTTATTGTTGTGTTGTGTACCATTGAGTACCCATAGCTGAACCTCCATTGGGGTTTCAGAGGCATTTAATCGCTAGAGAGGAGACTGCCCATCCTTCTCTCACAGAGCAGCTGGTGGTTCAAACTGCATGTGCCACTGGGACTGCAGTGCTGCCTGCTGCTTGCCTCAAGGCCTCAGATGCCTGAAAGACAAATTCACTAACAGTTAAGCAGAGAACAGCTGTCTTCTTGAGTCAGTTAGTACAATGACAGAATGCTGTGGGGATGTCTAAGGAGTGGGAAATGAGACAGGGGGGCACAATGCTTTGAATGTCCTCTGAAAGGGCCAGAGGGAGCAAGAATAGCACAGCCCCTCCATGGCCCCAGAGTAGAAAGCAGATAAAGAGCCTGCAGCCCAGCCTCATGGTACCACCAGAGCAGCAACAAGAGGTTCATTTATTTGTTGCTGACTCACAGTTATGGTACCAATAATGGGGTTTATTAGAGAAGGGAGTGGGGGAGGCAAATAATATCTGACAATACAAGTCTAGACTTTAGCCCAACAGTTCCAGGGCACTCAGTAAGTCCAGGATCTGGTTTCAGTTCTGCAGTCAAATGCAAACCATCTAGCAAGGTTTGCCTCAAAACAGTTATACAACAGCTTCTCCTTCAAATATCTGGCAAGGACAGCAAGACCTTTTAAATATGGCTAGCACAAATGCAAGAAGCCTCAGGTCAGACCTTGCCACAGTCTCTCCACCACTCCAGGATCTCTCTTGCTCTCACCAGAGACTTGCCACCACAAGCCTTGCTCGCCTCAATTCTTGCTGCCCAGTGTGGCAAGCATTCTTTCTATTACCCTAGTCCCACAGCTGATGCTGATTTGCAAGAGCATGTGTCAACATTTAAGGTATCTGGAGACCAGAGGGGGCTAATATCTGAAAAAGTCCAACTTTTAGGCAAACACCACAGTAGACAAGATACTTTCTTCTGTGTATTTGCTAACCATTATAGAAATTGAATAATACTATTATCTTTTTGCCTGTTTATTTCAAACCTTATATTTTACCAAAGTTCTCTAAATGCAGCTCCTGTATCTAAGGGAAGTGTCCAAGTACGTGGAATCTGTGGAAGGTACTCGAATAAATTCCCAATTTTGGCACTTCTGCTATGTGACTATTTGGGAGGCCCTTCTGGGCCTCAGCTCTCTTCTCTGTAAAATAAAGAAAATAAAAGCAGCAGAATGCATTTGACAGTTTACCTCACAGAGTGTAATTGGACACAGTGGATTCTTCCCCAAATCCTTAGGAACAGGAATGGCACTAGATGTAGTGTCTCAGAAACATGAGGCAGGAAAATGGTCTGTGGGTAAACCTTCACTCTCTGGCTCGAATATCTCTCCGGAAGGGGAGGGGGCTTGCTTGTCCTGGGAGAAGTGGGAGCAGAGGTATCCAGCCGTAGATGCTGTGCCTGGGAGCTTGGCATTCTTCTTGAGTACTCTTCATATGTACCTGTACTACATTTCAATAGATTTTAAAACTGTCTGTGTAACATATGAATTTGTACTCACACCTTTTGTGTCCTTTCTTCAGCCCTGTGAACAGGGACGCCGGATGAAGCGAATCCACGCTGTGGCTAACATCGGCACAGCACTCAAGTTTCTTGAAGGAAGGAAGGTAAGACAGAACCAAGAACAAAGTAAAATCTTGAAAACTTGAACGCACTTATGTTTTACACGTTGCCTCTAGGTAACAAAGCACTGCCTAAATTTAGTGAAATATAATAATTTATATATATAAATTAAAATAATTATATGTAATTTAAAATAATTATATATATAATTTGAAATAATTACAGAAATGTTGCTAAAAATATGTCAAGATTTCACATATATACTTCTCCAGTTTCTCCTCATGTTAAGAACTTTACAAGTAGTCATAAGACAATGATAAAAATCAGGACATTAAAATAGCTAATAACTGAAACAGAATTTATCTGTTTTCATCAGTTTTCAAATGTCTATCCAATTCCAAATGCATCAAATTAATTTATAAAGGTATATTCAATTCTAAATGAGAAAGTACCAGAGGAATGTCTATCTGTGTTTCATTGGCTATACCAAGGTATTTGCCTGAATGAATCACAACAAATTGGGGCTAACCTTGCGAAGAAAGGAAATCCTGTAACACTTGATGGTGCTCATGCAAAATCTGGACTTGGACCAGGAGGCAGTCATTAGGACAGAGCAAGGAAACACTGCATGGTTCAAGATCAGAAAAGGAGTGTGTCCTGTCACCATACTTCTTCAATCTGTATGTAGAACAGATCATTTGAGAGGCTAGACTATGAGGAGGAATGTGGTGGGAGAGTTGGAGGAAAACTCACCGACACCCTGTGTTATGCAGATGCCACAGCCTTACTTGCTGAAACTGAGGAGGGCCTTAAACATATGCTGCAGAAGAGCAAGGACTGTAGTCTGCAACAGAGATTGAAGCTCAACATCGAGGAAATGAAGATTCTCACCAGGAGCCAGTTAGCATCAGCATGTAGATGGAGAAAAGACTGAGATTGTTAACAATTTCAGCTTGTTTGGTTCCACAATCAACACTCTTGACACCAGCAGTCAGAAATCAAAAGACGAATTGCATTAGGAAAATCTGCTGGCAGGGACCTCGCAAGAGTACTGAAGAATAAGGATGCCAGTCTACAGATTAAGGTGCACATGATCCAGGCTATGGTCTTCACAATTACATGTTATATATCAGAGAACGGGGCAAGGACCAAAGATGACAAGATGAATTCATGCCTTTGAGTTGTGGTGCTGGAGAGGAGTATTGAACATACTATGCACTGTCAAGAGAACAAACAGATCTGGCCTGGAGGGGGTGAAACAAAACTGTTCCCTGGAGGAAAGGATCTTGAGATTCTGTCTCACATAATCTAGGCATGTAGACAGGAAAAACCAGTCTTTGGGGAGCTCTGGTGGCCTGGTAGCAAAAAGCTGTACTGCAGTCCCGGAGGTACGTGGTTCTAACCCATCAGATGTTCTGCTGGAGAAAGAGAGGCAACCTCCTCCTGTACCAGTCAGATCTGATTTGATGGTACACACACACACACACACACCCCTAATGAAAAAATTAATTAAAAAAAGATAAAGAAAACAGTCTTTGGAGAAGGCTATCATGCTTGGAAGGATTGAGGGATAGTTCTGGAGAGAAAGACCCCAAATGAGATGGATTGACATGGTAACTGGGGTCCTGAGGGTCGGTGTGTCAGAGACAGTGCGATTGGTTCAGGATTGAAGCAGGATTCGGAGCTACTGTGCGTAGGGCCGCTATGAGTCACAGTTATCTTGATGGTACATAACAATAACAACAACAACAATAACAATTCTAAATGCATCAAGTTAATTCCTTAACTCCCGCAAATGCTTTCTGGATACTCTCTGCATGAAAGGAATGCTGGAAAATACAAAAAGGAATAATTCTAAATTTTGTCCTTGAAGAACTGACGTTTTAATTACTCCATAGCGTAATAAGTCAATATGAAGCACAATCGCTCATAAACATGTCATGTCCCAGAGTCTATGTATGCAAATGATGTAAGAGAATAATCTCGCCCTATTTTGTGCAGCACAATGTTCTCAACATCTCTCTCATTTCATTTTTATTTGACAGTGCATTTTCTTCCTACTCTCTTTTTTCCTGGGTTTTCGGAGAAACCTGGATGAAGGCTTTGTTGTACAGGATCCTTTTCCAAGTAGTTCATGGTCTCAATTCCTCAATACTTAAATAGTGCCCTCATTCTGAGGGGTGTGTATCTGTTAGAGTGTGAAGATGAAATTAATCATAATTAACCAAGTCTAGCAGAAAAACTCTAAGGCTATTACAGTTTTATTGTTTGCACAATGGACTTTTTTCTCATAGAAGACATGTTTTCACAAGGTACATGGGCACAGAATAAACCCAAGTATAAGAGAAAAATGAAATAATCAGGTTTTAAATGTGACATTACTCAAGGCAGAATGTGAGGCATTGAATCCCATGCAAAATTCAAGATTCTTCCTTTCTGTTTCCACAAACTTTT
>NW_006399774.1:3711558-3762013 GCF_000299155.1 Elephantulus edwardii | reverse complement strand
CAGTATGGATGGTGAAGAGATTGAGATTGAGACAGTTTTAGTTTGCTTGGCTCTGCAATCAACACTCTTGGTAACAGCAGCCAGGAAATCAAGAGACGAATTGCATTGGGAAAGTCAGCTGTGAGGGACCTCTCAAGAGTACTGAAGAGCAACAATGTCAGGCTGGAGACTAAGGTGCACCTGATCCGGGCCAAAGTCTTCCCAATTACGTGCTATGAATCAGAGAGTTGGACTATGAATAGGGTTGATAAAAAGAGAATTGATGCCTCTGAGCTGTGGTGCTGGAAAAGAGTGTTAAATATATCATGGACTGCTAGGATAACAAACAGATTTGTCCTGGAGAAAGTGAAGCCAGAATGTTCCTTGGAGTCAAGGATTCTGAAGCTTCATCTGACATACTTTGGGCATGTTGCAAGGAGGGACTGGTCCTTGGAGAGGGTCATCATGTTTGGCAGAGTGGAGGGACAGAGAAAGAGAGGAAGAACTTTAATGAGATGGATCGATTCTGTGACTGGAGCAGTGGCAATAAGTGTGTTTGAGGTGGCTAGGTTGGCACAGGATAGAACATCATTTAGAGCTCTTATACATAGAGTCGCTATGAGTCTCAAACGACTCGATGGCACATAACAACAACAACATACATTTATACATATCTTAATAGGCGTATTATAGCTACGGTCAGATGGATCTTGGCTGAAAGCAGAGAGTACCAGAGGAGTGTCTATCTGTGTTTCATTGACCATGCAAAGGCATTTGACTGTGTAGATAACAACAAACAGTGGCTAACTCTGAGAAGAATGGGAATCCCAGAACACTTGATTTTGCTTATATGAAACTTGTACCTTGACTAGGAGGCAGTTGTCAGAACAGAGCAAGGAAACACTGCATGGTTCAAAATTGGGAAGGGTGTATGCCAAATATGTGCCCTATCTCCATATCTTTTTAATCTATATCCAGAAAAGATTATCCAGGAGGCTGGGCTCTATGAGGAGGAATGTGGCATCAGGATTGAAGGTAGACTCATCAACAACTTGCCTTATGCAGATGACACAACTCTGCTTGCTGAAACTGAGGAGGACCTAAAGCACTTGCCGCAGAAGGTCAATGACTGCAGCCTTCAGTATGGACTGAAGCTCAACATCAATAAAACAAACCAAAAAAAAAAGGAAGGAAGAGTTGTTAAAAAAAAAAAAGAAAAGATTCTCACCCCTGGGCCAATTGGCAGCATCATGATAGATGTTGAAGAGATTGAGATTGTTCACAGCTTCAGTTTGCTTGACTCCACAATCAACACTCTTGGTACCAGCGCCAATAAATTAAAAGATTAATTGCATTGGGAAAGTCTGCTGTCAGAGACCTCTTCAAAGTACTGAAGAGCAATGATGTCAGTATGGAGACTAAGGTGCCCCCGATATAGGCCATTGTCGTTGTAATTATTTTCTAAGCATTGGAAAGCTGGACAATGACTAGGGATGGTAGAAGGAGAATTGATACCTTTGAGCTGTGGTGCTGGAGGCGAGTATTGAATATACCATGGACTGTTAGGAGACATACTTTGGACAGGTTGCAAGGTGGGATCAGTCCTTGGAGAGGGATGGAGAGACAGCTCAAAGATCACGGCCCATATTGGGCACGCCTTAGTCTCCAGACTCACATCTGACATCATTGCTCTTCAGTATTTTGTTGCTGGCAACAAGATCTGCTTTCTGCCAAGATCCATCTGACATTGGCAATAATGTTCCTAGTACATTGTTTTTCACAATGAATCTTTCTCATTTCCTTTACCTACATCTTCCTCTACCCATCAAATTGTGTGACACTATGATTATCCCCCTGCCAATCCTCACCCCCTGCTTCTAACCGATCCCCTTGGATCCTCATACATGTTTTACTAGTTTTCTTTCTAATTCTTCAATCTTATACAATATTTGTCCTTAATGGTATTGAGTTAGTTCACTTAGCATAATACTCTCCCATTCCTCCCAGGTTAGGTAGTGATTTTCAAAATCATTACTCCTGCATGCTACATAAAGTATTCCATCATGTAAATATACCATAATTTCTTAATCCATTCAATTGTGATTGGACATCTGGGCTGTTTCCACATTCTTGTGATGATGAATAACACCGCTACGAATATTGGTGTACAGATCTCTGTGCCTCAGTTCTAATTTTCTCAGAGTATATTCCAAGGAGTGCAATAGCTACCTCCTTGGAATTTCTATGTTCAGCTTTTTGAGGAAATGCATAACTGCCTTCCAGAGTATTTGTACCATTTTACCATTCCACCAACAATGTATAGGAGTTCCTATATCTCCACATCCTCTTAACATTAATTACTTGCTATCCTGTTAAACTTTGCCACTGCTACTAGAATAAGATGGTATCTTGTTTAGATTGTTTATTGAATTAAAAAAATAATTTCCAAATAACTGGAATATTTTTGAAGCATTTATGGGCTTCTAGATCACATGAGCCCACCATAATTGTCTAGTCCAGGTTGGTTGATATTGTCTACTGGGTCCTCTGTCTTTGGTGTCTGGTTCAGAGCTCTGAGATGAGGACCTGATTCTGCATCCCTGACAAGGTCTTAGAAGATGCTACAGCCGTTGTGCTAGGAACCACATTGTGAGGACACGAGTTTACTGAAATAGCCCTCTGCTATGTCTTTACACATCCATATGGATCCAATCCTCTTTCTGAATTCTGGAAAATTCTCAGTCTCTTTGGCTGTATTTCAGTTGTCCATACTAGCTTCCTTGAGTGTTAAGACTTTCTTGTAATTCAATGGAATTTTGCAAAGGAAAAGCAATACTTGGCTTAGTGAACCCACGGTAAAAATGCATGTTTTAGGATACAAAATGATTATTAAAAAAACCCAACAACACCAAACAACTAACCCCACAAACTACCCACTTACTTTTAGGCTCTATAATAAGTTGAATAAATTAACAATGTTGTACAGTCAGAGATGAGTTGGTGTAGAACATTCAAATTATATTCAGTTACTTTTTTAAGAAGAATGATGTACAAAGAAAGTAAAATGATCTGTCCTCTGTGGATGGCATTAATTGTGTGGTAAGAGCATACATTACAAATAAATTTGTGTCTGATGGATACTAATCAGAGTGTGGAGAATATTCCAGAGAAGATCTAAACAGATAAATTGGAATTATTACAGAGGTTGTAGCTGATTTTATCATAAAAAGCTAAAAGGTTCTATTATTCCTGATTTCCCACAAGCATGTATTCTATGCACTGTAGAAGAACTGTGTAAACCGTGAACTGAAGTAGAACAATTTTGCTTGGGTTTAGGAAATAACTGCTTTTAAAAAAAAATTGAGAAGACATTGGAATGAACAATTAGAGAAGTGGGTAGACAGATTAACATCTATCCTGAGTGCTTTATAATTAACAATTCAAAGTAGAGAATGGCCTGGTGACTGGAACAACGATGTAAGCAGAGTGGAGATTATAAGGGGGTGGAGGGCCAGGCAGGGTTTACTTCTGTTGTTGGTAGGAGTGTTCTGAATGAGAGGCAACGTGGCAGCAGATAACAACGGATGTAGAGAACAGAACTCCATTAGTTTCTTTCTGGTTTGCTTTTATCTTCTTTGAAAGACACTCCTAGAATCGTTCTTTGAATTTAATATAGTGTTTTCAAATTCCCTTTGGACAAATAATGCTGCCTTTGAAAGTTTATTTATGTGTGTGTATCATCTTCTTTGTTTTCCATGTCAGTCCATGTACAGAGGATCGCCGGTTAGTACAAACTTTTGAGCATTTAACTCCTGATTTTTGTAGGTAAAAGAGAACATAAGTTTCATGCTATTTGGTAACAAACTTCAAAGTAAGTGCATCTTAAACTGCTCATTGTTGTTTCTTTACGTTTCAGTCACCCTCTGAATGTAAAGAATAATCCTTAAATGTTTCTGTTTTTCTCATTTTTTTTTTTCCTGTTTGGCATTTTGTTGGTGACTCCTGCATGACATTGTAGTTTTCAAGCATCAAACAAAAGAAATATTTTAAATGCACCTTGTAGTTGTTTTTATTGTTGCACTCCTAACGGGTACCCCTGACATGTTCACTTACACTATGAGCTTGCCGGATTTTATGCTCACCCTACTTGCTCTCGGGCGCCACCACCTGGGCATGACCGCATCTTAGTGATACCTAATGAAATCGTAATTATCTACAGTCTTCAGACACACTACTAGTACAGTTTTCCTCTTCTTTTTTAACAGATTAAATTGGTCAACATTAACTCCACTGATATAGCTGATGGCCGACCTTCTATAGTTCTTGGACTGATGTGGACCATTATTCTGTATTTCCAGGTATGGTACCGGAGTACCTGCTAGTTGATGTTATGCTGTGCAGGGAGGTAGCGTTGTATAACACTCTTGTTTTCCATCTCCTTGCTGTTGAGACTCAAGTTAGCAGAAATGTGACTTTTATATGTACATTGTTTTTGTAGTGGGAGACTGTTCCTTGCATGTCTTGTAAAAGTGTTGTTGCACAGAGAAGCTTCTTCATCAAAGAAATCTGAGAGTTGTCTAAATTGAGAAGCACGCAGAACACATGAAGATGAAATATAGATATAGGATAAAGTTAGAAGAATCTTCTTTTTACCCTGAAAGAGTGGTGGTATTTTATACTCATATCAAACATGAAAGAGATGCATCAACTTGCCAGTTTATCCAGAATACAGTCATGTGCAAAACCACATCTCTTCTGGCAACGTCCAGTTGTGTGTATGGTCATAGTTGTAAGTCCTGAAAGCTTATTATTTTAAAAGCTGAGGTACAAACAATTGCTCATAAGAACAACTGATGTCACGTTGCAGTTGTACCCAAACCATTACTCGATTATGTTAAAAACATTTCAGTGTATCTAGAAGTGTTTCTTTAATATGTTTTTATTCTTATAAAGGTGCACTATGCATCTAGACCAAGGTCTGATGAGCTAACATCAGTAATTGCACTTGTTTCAATTTACGTACAGATTTGACTTACAGACAGACTTGGGAATGGCACTCCTTTAGACTCCAGGGATTGCCTGTAGGTGACTCACACGATGCCTGAACCAGGGACAGTAAGTGACATGTGGCTGTAATTCCTTGGAGAAAGGTGTACCCTAACCATTAGGTTTTATTTGGTGACACATTTGTGTATGTATGTGTCACTGTGTTGAAGGTACAACTCTAGATGTAAGTGAAATACACACAATAGGACATCCAACTTGCTCTTTAAGAGGGTACATTGGGTTCATTCCCTGGTTTCAGCACACAATAGGACATCCAACTTGCTCTTTAAGAGGGTACATTGGGTTCATTCCCTGGTTTCAGCACATATGCAAAAAAGAGCACCTGCCTACTTTTTAAAAAAATTTTAAATTAGTTTTAATAAAAGTTTACAGAGACTTAGAGTTTCCATTCATTCATTGTTGCACTTTTCTCCCTGTCCTCCCCTCCCCCAAATTAGCTTTTCTCCTTGAAAATGAAAAGAAAAACTCTTTCACTGTTATTTAATCCAAGTCCACTGCACTGTGCAGCCTTCGTTCTGGACTCCTGTCTTAACAATACTATCTAATTGTATATCCCTTTTGAACAGTTCTCTCCCTCATCTGTTTCAATGCAGTGTACATTATTCATTCCCTCCTTCTCGGTCTCCCTCCAACCCCTATGTCAGTCCTCTTTTATAACAGTGGCACTATGAAGTATTTGTCCTTCCGTGACTGAGATATTTTACTCAGCATAATGTCCTCCAGGGTCACCCATTTTGTATAATATTTCATGAGTTCCTTGTTTTCTCAATGCTGCATAGTATTCCATTGTGTGAATATACCACAGCTTCTCTAGCCATTCATTTGTTGTTAACCTGCTTACATTTTAACAGGGTGTTATGATACATAAGGAGATAATTCAGATCATAGGCAGGCTTTTTAAAAGAATGTAAATCATATTGCTAAGTAAATCCTCTTTAAGTAAATATCTATCAATTCTCCAGGCTTACCAGGGGAAATGTTTCTACAAGTGCCATTACATAATGAGCATTTCTTAAATATAGTTAATGAATGTAAAAAAAAAATACCAATAGAAAGATCCATCATAGTGAAATTGATTTTCAGAACATGTAGATAGATAAATAAATCACTGAAAAGAATGACAATTAGGAAAAATCTGATGGGTAACACAAAAGTTGAGCTGATGGTTATGGTTTTTTGTAAGAAAGAAAGTGGAAGCAATAATTGTCCAGCCAAGGGAATGTTTGAACACAAATAAGTGAAGAGAAAGAGACTCAAACTAGACCTATGAAAATAGAAGTAATTTGTATGTTTGTATGTCTGGGATATGGGATATGTGAAGCAGAGGATGAATAGTAAAGATGGTAAAAATGAACTATGATTAATGATTCATATTTAATTTCTATCCCTGCATACATTAGGCAACACTGTCCAAAGAAAGACTATGTTGTTTCCCTGCTGCTTTTATTTGTTAAGTTCCTTGGCAACACAAGATAGCACTCTGTGCATCACATAGTAATATTAAAAATACTTAATAACTAGGGGTGCAGTGGTTAAGGGTCTGCCTGCTGACCCCGGGATGAGTGCTGTGAGCCCACAAACCTCTCCATGGGAGAAAGAGTTTCCCATCAGCTCCTGTAAAGATTACAGCCTTGAACACTCTATCGGACAGTTTTAATATGTCACATAGGACCCCTATGAGTTGGAAAGGACACGAGATGTAACCATGACAACACCTACAAAGATGTACAGTATGTTTTTTAATTTTTCTACTAGTTTATTTACAAAATTCAAATACAAATTTGAACAAATTCGTTCAATTTCCCTCACCCCCCCCCATCAAATTTTACAACCCAATGATTAATCCCCCTCCCCCTGCACCTCCACATCCTTCTGCTTCCAGCCTCTCCCACCCCTCCTGGATCCTTATACTCATTTTATAATAAAGGTTTTATACAATATTTATCCTTGTGGGACTGAGTTAGTTCACTCAGCAGAATGCTCTCCAGTCCCTCCCAAGTTAGGTAATAATTTACAAATTTATTGCTCCTGCATGCTGCATAGTATTTGAATGTATGAATGTACGGTAATTTCTCAATTCATTTGTTTGTGGTTGGACATTTAAGCTGTTTCCATGTTCTTGTGATGGTGTATAATGCTGCTATGAACATTGGTGTACAAATCTCCGTTGGTGTTTCAGTTCTCATATTCTCAAGGTATATTCCAAGTAGTGGAATAGCTGGGTCATATGGAATGTCTAAACACCAAACTGCCTTCCAGAATAGTTGCACCATTTTATAATCCCACCAACAATATATAAGAGTTCCTTTCTCACCACATCCTCTCCAACATCTATTACTTGCTGCCCTATTAAACTTTGCCACTCTTACTGGAGTGAGATTGTACCTCATTGTGGTTTTGATTGGCACAAAGATGTACAGTATTTTAAAAATACTACACAGTGTGGCAGACAGGGCGTTAGTCTCAACAACACCAATCAATCTTCAGATGCTCTTGGTTCTTGTCTTAGCTGTACTTTCAGAGAAGGAAATTCTCTGAGTTTTGACTTATTAACTTATAATTGAATATTATTGAATTATGTGAGAACTGAAGACCCTTCTAACTTAAAAAAAATCTTGATTCTCTGGTGATTTAATGGCTTGAATTATTTGGATAGTATTGGAATTTTGTACATAATTGTAGAGTTTGAGTAAATTATTTTCAGTGGGAAGAGTTTAAGCCTAGAAAAGGAAAAAACTCTAAGGAAAGAAGTACAAAGCTAATTCTTGCATCTTTGCTGTTAACTGTGCAGATTGAAGAGTTGACCAGCAACCTGCCGCAGCTGCAGTCTTTGTCCAGCAGCACGTCGTCTGTGGACAGCACGCTCAGTGCAGAGACTGCCAGTCCCCCCAGCAAACGAAAGGTGGCCACCAAGGGCCAGGGGAATGCCAAGAAGGCTCTGCTGAAGTGGGTTCAGTACACAGTAACCAAGTGAGTATCGGGTTTAAAACTCAAACTCTTAAATCTTTTGGGTTATCAAGTTACTGTAATTTTATGCAAATAAGGTTCATCTTAGATAGTTTTTGCAAACTGTGCAACTTCTTCCTGTGTTTGTTTCCTATGTGTGCTACGCACATGTATGTGTATGCTCACTATTTGTTGCTGGTAGGTGCTGGTGAGTCGGGTGCAACCCAGAGTCATCCTATGAATAACAGATCTGAACCCTGGCCTCTCCCATGCCGTCTCCACACTTCTGACACACTAGAGCCCATTGCGGAAGTCATTTTATCAGTCCACCTGGTTAAGGGTCTTCCTCTCCTTCACCAACCCTCTGCTTTTCTAAGTATCGTGTCCCCCTCCAAGGAATAGCCCCTCCTAGCAACATTCCCCAAGTATGTGAGGCAAAGCTTTATTATCTTTACTTTGTCGGTTTTCAAGCAGTTTTGAAGCATTTGCATACTGTTTACATGGGCACATATATAATAAAAAATTTGGTATTACTAGTTGTACTTTGCAATGATTACTAAATTTGAAAGAATCATTGAGTGATTTTGCTGTCATTCTTGTTTTACTCATTCTTTCAACTAAAATGTAAACACAAATCACCAGTAATATGTTGCAAAGTGTAATAAAATTAACTCCTTTCTTTTGTCTTCACTGGTGGGGTTGTAATTAATAAATTAACTCATTTAATCCATACACTTTAATTACTAGCATAAGGGTAAGTGCCACTTCCTTCAGTGTTTGAGATTTTGTTCCCAGTATGTAATAAATTATAGAGGTTCAGTTATCTATATTTCTTCATAAGAGTCTTGTGTTCTATTTACTAATAGTTTTAACTAAGGCTCCCACTCTAAAATAATTATATTGAGTCCTATTTTCTCAAAGTTTTCTAGTCATTGGTTTCCTGTGTCCCCCTTTGGTTCTGTTTTTTATCTGAAATAGTTTCCTTTTCCTAGTCCAGCTTTGTGGGCTGAGGACTTGCTTTGAGGTTTCAGTTTCCTATCAAGCTTAATGTTATTACACGCACACAAGGCTGGACAGAAAATCACTGCTTTACATAAATATCTTCTTAGAGCAGTTTTATTGGTCTTGTCAGTTGAGGTGTTTCCTCGTTGGTTCTCAGGAAGCGGAAACTGAGTTTGTGTTTGGAAGGACACATAAAATTGATTCACTTCCTATGTATCTTGTTTTGCCTGCCTATAATCTGTATCTGAGAATTCACTCCTAAAAAACAGTAATAAACATGTACTTATCATTAGAAAATACTGAGGCTTCAAAAAGAAAGAATTGTATTTTTAAAGCATCAGAATTTTTAAAATAAGGAGAGGGAAATATAAACATAGGAAAATGCTACTAGAGTTACTAATATGAACTCAAGTGCATATTAAAGGTATAGTGCATAGTGATTTTAAAGGGTTCTGGTGGTTTTCTAGTTTGGGGTACATTTCTTGTGCTTCAAAGTACAACCAAGAGTAATTTTGAAAGCAATGCTTTGTTATGGTTTAGAATCTATAGTAAAATCTAATAAAAAGTCCTTCCCTCACGGTCGGTACATTGTTTACGTACCATCTATAAGAGGGTTCCACTAATCTTTACTATAGATAATAAGGCGTGAGAAGAAGAGCTTGGAAGCAGGGATGAGTGATCATGTAGCCTAATCTTTGGCAAGATGCTGTTGTTGAAATTGAGTTGGAAAAAATATTAAATATTGGTTTGTCCATTGATTCCTCCAGTGTCCATTGTTGCTATTATGTGCCATTGAGACAGCAATGACTCGTAGTAACCCTATGAACAACAGCTGCCAACCTCACCATCTCTGACACACACCTCACCCCTTGCAACAGTCACTGTGTCAATCTGTCTCATCCAGGGTCTTCCTCTCTTACAGTGACCTTCTACCTTTTCAAGCATGATATTCTTCTCCAAGGACAGGTCCCTCCTGCTACAAGCCAAAGTATGTGGGATGCAGTTTAAAACTCCTCACTTCCAAGTAACAACCCAGCTTCCCCTTCTCCAGGGCAGACCTGTTTGTTCTCTTGACAGTCTATGGCATGTTCAGTACTCTTCTCTATCACCACAACTCGAAGGCATTCATTCTTCTTCTGTTATCTTTATTCACAGTCCAGATTTCGGATGCATAACAAGCAATTGAAAAGATTATGGCCTGGATAAGGCAGTTTGTTGTTGTTGTTGTTAAGTGCCATTGAGTTGTAGACGACTCATAGCAACCCTATAAATAAAAGACCTGAACACTTGTATAACTTTCTTCGTTTCTCCAAGTTCATAGAGTTTCCAGAGGCAAGCTATTTTGGAAGTGGATGCCACTCCTGCTCCCAAGCTTGTTTAAACCAGGAAGCTCCACCAAACACTATGTCCACCATGGGTAACCATTGTCACATTTAACACTTTAGTGTCCCCGTGTCTTATCACTGACATCATTACCGTTTAGCCTTCTAGAGAGGTCCTTGACAGCAGATTTTTCAAATGCAACTTTTCTTTTGATTCCTAACTGTTGATCACATACACAAGTACACCAAACCCCAGGTATTCCCCCAGGGCACTGTCCTGAAAGTTCTTCTAAAAGAATAATTTGAAAGCCAGTTTGATAGCTACATGAGATAGCAACAGTTGCTGTCTGGATTTTTATGAATGGTAGGCTCCTTGGTGATGATGTAGAGATAGGATCGCACTAATTTGCATTTGTACATCTAATGTATTTGACAGATTCACTTACATAAACCATTAGGCCCTTGATAACTAGCCCAAAATTTGGCTAAGAACTTACTTAAAACCACCTCCAACACTATGACGTGATTCTCCTAAGCACATGTGGGGCCAGCATGAATCACAATCCACTAGACAGCAAGTAACAACAACAACAACAGCAACAACAACCACATTTCAGTCTGTTATGAGCTGAGTATGTACAACACAGTGCCACTGTCTATGAAAAACTTATTAGTCATGTTTCTCAAATTGTATAATAATTATTATCACTGTTAAAACCTGGTAATTTTCCTTTTTTTTAATTTTACTTGAAATTTTTTTAAAAAACCTAGATTGTCTTTAAAAGTGAAGTAAAAATAGAGGGGAGAGATTGTTTAACAATGAAAGAATTTTTCTTTTACTTTTCAATGAGAAGAGTGATTTGAGAGGGAGGGGTGGGCCGGGAGAAAAGTGCAACAATGAATGAATGGAAACCCTAAGTTTCTGTAAACTTTCATTAAAATTAATTTTAAAAAATTAAAAAAATAAAAGTAAAAATATCTTATAAAGTGAACATCCAAATTATGGTAAAGCCTACAATGGTAAAATACTAGTTGTGCCACGTGAATTCCCACAGTGCCTTGTTAATCACATAAGCATTGTTTTATTTATTATTTAATAAAATTTAGTTCATGATGTGGCTAACTTCAGGTCACTTCTTGTTGAAGAAGTGAATGAATTTTGTACGAGGCCTTCAGAAAACCCTTCTTAGCTCTAATGTGACAGTGTCTTCTTCTTCTGTCATGTGAAGGCAGTCTGGGATCGAAGTGAAAGACTTTGGACGGAGCTGGAGAAGCGGAGTGGCCTTCCACTCGGTTATCCATGCCATTCGCCCGGAACTTGTGGACTTGGAGAAGGTGAAAGGAAGACCGAGCAGGGAAAACCTGGAGGAGGCCTTCGCTATCGCGGAGACGGAACTGGGAATCCCAAGGCTGCTCGATCCTGAAGGTGTGTTGAGAGTTGTTGTCTCCGGGACCCCCCAGCACAGTAGTTTGGGCTGTCCTAAACCCAGAAATTTTAACTTCCAAGTCTCCAGTGCGGTTGTTGCTGAGTCCTATCGGCTCAGAATCGAGCTACGGCTGATCCTCAGACGGGTTTTCAGAGACAATTAATTGCACAGGAGGATACTGCCCTTCCTTCTCCCACAGAGCAGCTGGTAGATCTGAACTCCATGCCTTGGGGATTACAACACAGCTTCTCTTACCACTAGGCCACCAGTGCTCCCTACACTGCTATTCTTCTCAATAACATTTTGCTGAGGTATTTGGACACATTCTTTTATGAAGAATGAAAACAAACAGATTCGTCCTGGAAAGGGTTAAACTGGGTGGCTCCTTGGGGGCAAGGATTCTGAGGCTCCGTCTAACATACTTTGGACATGTTGTGAGGAGAGACCAGTCCTTGGAGAAGGACATCATGATTGGGAGGGTGGAGGGACAGCGCAGGAGGGGAAGGCCCTCTATGAGGTGGATTGATTCAGTGACTGGGATAATCGGGATGGGAGTGTCGGAGACAGTGCGATTGGCACAGGACAGAGCAGAGTTTAGGGCTGTTGTACATAGGGTCGCTATGAGTCGCAAGTGACTCAACGGCACATAACAACAACAACAACATTTGGACACGTGATATCTTTATTGCTCCAAACAGCATTTTGGCACTGGTGATTCCAGTCAGGTGAACTGTACTCTTTTTGTGTATTTTGTAGGGAATGGAGTTCTTAGAGATATATGTGTGGTAGTGGGGAGGCATCAGATGATAAAATAATTTGCTTTATTCTCAAAACTGTGAAGAATCTAGAAGAAATAAAATATAGTTAGTTGTAAGGAGTTGCACTGTGGACCCAAAGGCAAGTGATTCAAATCCACCAGTTGCTCGTTGGGAGAAAGATGGCCAATCCCCTCCCACATGATTAACCGCCTCTAGAAACTCACTGAAGGGTCGGTTATAAGTCAGTTCCAATGATAACTTAAGAATTTATAATCTGTCAGTCACTTAACAAAGTACCTGATGCCAGTTTTTAAAGACTTAGAACTGTTGGGATGTATCCAGTGCTTTGGTGTCAAAGGACATACAAAATTGAGCAGTTCTTTTCATTTCCATTGGTGAGTATCTTTTTGGGGTTTGTTTTGCTAAGGGTGTGAATATTAAGCCTCTCTGGAAATGGAGTTTTTGAGCCTTCAAAAGTCATTTTGAAGACTTCCATTAACTTAATAAGTTGTTGATTATTTTGAAACAGTAGCGTCAAAGTGAATTTTCCAAATGCCACAAATAATTTTCCATTTGGACTGACAGTTACAGAAATGTTCACTGATGAGCATGCTAACACAAATGCAACAAAAGCATATTAACTAGAAGGTCAGTGTCCCGATTAGACACCCCGAGGTCTAAAACATAAGGAGCCCTGGTGGCTTCGTCTGTGGGGAATTGTGCTGCTGGCTGAAATCCACCACTGTCTCCTCCCATGCCGTTCACAGTCTCAGAAAATCCACTGGAGGGTCGGTGATGAGTTGGTTCCGACCCAATGGCAATGAATGAGTTTCTTTCTGAAACACAGAGGAGACCTCGGGTTTCAATGGTAAATTATGGAGACTGGCAGGGCTTTGGAAAGGCTTCTTTGAAAGAGAGGCAGCGTGGAAGCCTCTTACCATTTTAGGAAATTGCTCTGTGCTCCAACAATCATTAAGATCACTGAGGGTCGTTTTGACTTGTTTTTACATATGTATACACGTGAAAAAAGCATCCACACATACCTTGGAGAGACTGCAGACTCAATTCCAGGCCAAAATATTAAGCAAATGTGCAATAAAGCAAGCCACAGAATATCTTGTCTTCCTCTTGTCACCAGCAGCCAGGAAATTAAAAGACATATCGAGATGGGAAAGTCTGCTATTAGGGACCTCTCCTGAGTACTGAAGAGCAATGATGTCACTCTGGAGACTAAAGTGCACCTGATACAGGTCTTTGCATTCACTTGCTATGCATCGGAGAGCTGGACAATGACTTAGGGAGGATAGAAGGAGAATTGATGCATTTGAGCTGTGGTGCTGGAGAAGAGTATTGAACGTACCATGGACTGCTAAGAAAACTAACAGATTCAACCTAGAGAGGGTTAAACCAGGCTGCTCCTTGGAGGCAAGGATTCTGGGGCTTTGTCTGATACTTTGGACATGTTGCAAGGAGGGACCAGTCCTTGGAGACGAACATCATGCTTGGGAGGGTGGAAGGACAGCGCAGGAAAGGAAGACCCTCTATGAAATGGATTGATTCAGTGACTGGAGTAGTGGGAGTGGGGGTATCAGAGACAGTGAGACTGGCACAGGATAGAGCAGGCTTTAGGTCTGTTGTGTATAGGTTTGCTATGAGTCACAGGCAACTTGACAGCACATAACAACAACAACAACAGTGGATGTAACGCTGGAAGGTCCTTGCCCAGTCCTTGCAACTTCAGAGGATGGTACAAAGGAAGAGGACACCACGCTTGGAAAGACAGATGCCAGAGACAAAGAGGAAGCCCCACTACTACGTGCATCTACACCGTGATTGAACAATGAGCGTGGGTGAGCACAGCGGGGACTGTGTGGCTGGCTTGGGATCGAGCAAGGTTCCTATCTGCTTACACAGGGTCCCTAGGAATTGGAGACGTCACAGGCACCTAATAACAACAGGAAATTTCATAGTTTATATTATCAAAATCCAACAAATGACCATGAATGTGTTACTCTCTGGCTTTGATTACTTTCAGATGTTGATGTGGATAAACCAGATGAGAAGTCCATTATGACATATGTAGCCCAGTTTCTGAAACAATATCCTGATATCCACAGCCTGGGCACTGATGGGCAAGAGAATGAGGTATGTGTTTGTTTTGCTTCAGGCATTGATTACGTTGGTTGTATTCTCAGGTTTATGAGCATATTGATTTCCAAAAATCGAATCAGAATGCATGTCAGAAGCAGAGTCGTTGGGTAAAAGAATATATACCATCAAATGAAGAGAAAATGAGAAGGAAAGACTTCTCTGCATTGTGTGTTGGATGTCAAAGAATAAGAAATAGAGCTCTAGTGGCATAGTCCGCAGAGAGTTGCACTGCTTACCTAAAGGTAGCCAGTTCTAACCCACCAGCAGCTCTTCAGGTGAAAGAAGGATGGGCAGTTTGCTCCTGTACAACTTACAGCCTCAGAAAACTCACTGGAGGGTCCATTGTGCATCAGTTTCAACTTGATGACAAAGAATTTTTAAGGATTTAAAAAAAAAACACTAAATAATGTAGTTAAATTAAAATTAAGGGAAAATACTCATTTGGAGGTGGGCGTTAATTTTATATTCATCACATTTACACATCTAGATTTCAATTCTCATTGTCCTGATGAAATTTATTATTGACTTTTATATTTTATTGTATTTTATTGTTTATAAAACTATACAAGTCAGACACAATTTGCACAAGTTCTAATTACCCATTGAGATTATATGTTTTTAGTTTTTCAAAAGTTTAAATAACTTACCTTTTTCCTATTGTTCAATGTCAAAAATAAGGAGGAAAAAAAGGAAAAGAAAATGACCGATGCTTAATCTTCTGAAGAGAATCCAATCTTAAGGAGAGAGCTGCCCACACATAGAACATTTTACTACTCTCTCTATTGCTTCCCGGGGTGCGTTGGTGGCTTTGAGATAAAGAGTTGTGTTGCTAACCCAATGGCACATGGCTCGAACCCATCAGCCACTCTGCTGGATAAAGATAGGTAGTCACCTCCAGTGTGGTTCACTGCCTCTGAAAACACGCTGAAGGGTCGGCTGTGAGTCTCTTCTGACTCAACGGTACATGACAACATTAGTTCTTAGGGAAAGGTAGAGAGCAAAAGAGAAGGCCTTTGGCGAGATGAATTGATACAGTGACTATCACAGTGGACTTGAACATGACAGAGAATATGAGGACGGCACAGGACAGGGCAAGGTTCAGATCTGTTGTTCACAGGGTCGCTGTGAGTCACGGTGGACTTGAAGGCACCTAGCAGCAACATTAGTGCCCAAGGCTTTTCCACATATACAGTTATGTATTATAGTTTT
This sequence comes from Elephantulus edwardii, assembly GCF_000299155.1. Lineage (NCBI taxonomy): Eukaryota > Metazoa > Chordata > Mammalia > Macroscelidea > Macroscelididae > Elephantulus > Elephantulus edwardii. The sequence continues at coordinate 3,746,152 of NW_006399774.1, read as the reverse complement.
GAAAAGTACAATTATAACATACATACAGTTTTATCCTTTTACTGTTAACTTTATAAGGAACATTTTAGGTCATTTTTGTAAGATCATTGTATTTACCCTGCCCATATTGTTAAAAATTCCTGATTTTTTTGCTATTATAGATAATGATTTTAGGAGCAATCTTGTTATAAAGTACTATTTTAAGGTTATTTCCTGGAAGTACAAGCTCCAGGCTAAGAACTATAATGTTGTCAAGCTTTCTAAAATGGTTTTCAAAATCCCCTGAAGAGATTTGTTCCATTTTACACATGAGCTGGTATACCAAAAAGCCCATTTCCTAGTCCTTAAAAGCAATGGATGTTACCATTCTTTTCAACATTCTAAAGTTATGTCACATGACGTTGTTATCATAGAGTGATGAATTCATGTTACATATTGAATTAAATGTAAGAAAATGGTACCAGAGAAAATAATAAATAGAATTTCCAAGATGATTTTATCTTTCATTACTTAAGTCTCTACTTCAGTTTCCATAGTGGTTTGAAATGACTATGAAGAACTGAAGGCAAAGTGCTCCCCAAAATTAAAATGTATTTTTCAAATGTTGTTGTTATGTGCTGTCGAGTCTATGATGACTCATAGCGACCCTTTGCACGATAGTTCTGAACCCTGCTCTGTCCTGAGCCGGTCTCACTATCACTGACACACCTGCCCTCATCACCCCAGGTATTGTGCCAATCCACCTTCTCTGGGGTCTTCCTCTCCTTCGATCCTTCCAAGCATCATGTCCTTCTCCAAAAACTGGTCCATCTCGACTTAGAAATATATCCAAGAAAGGCAAAGGAGAAAGGAACCAGAATTTTTTTAATAAGAAAAAGATTTAGTAATTAGAAATGAACAAATTAATGTAATAAATGAGAACAAAGGCAGGTAGTATTTACTAGGACTTTTCGATAACACCAATCTGACTTATGATTGAAATGTTCATTTCCTTAAAAATAATAACTTCCAGAAAACTAGTTTTGTTCCTTGCCAGGATTACTCAATAATGTTGGTCTCTCAAACAGCTTGTGTGTAGTTGTTGTTGTTGTTATGTGCTGTCTTCTTGGAGCCAACCCATAGCTGACAATCTGGTGTGTTTTCAGAGGCAGTTTATCACGTGAGAGGAAATTGCCCATCCTTCTCCCACAGAGTAGCTGGTGGATTCAAACTGCTTGCCTTCAAGATTATAGTTCAGCTTCTTACCACTAGGCCACCAGAACTCCCTTCTCTATAGCTAGCAGAGTAGATAGTTTTCCAAGTAGCACTAAGAAACATAACACAAAGGATATACAGGCAAACGTTAACATCAACTGATGCATGTTCTTTGAGATCATATGACTTTTTCTGGGCTTTAACTTGGGTGGTGGTGTGTGAATTCAGAAAGTCTATTAGGATAAATGAATTGCCCAATCAACACAGAGAGTATCAGGTTTTAAACTTTCATTATAAGGACTTTCTATTGCCAAATCAGATTTCTTTCTGATCTGATTTCTGAAGTTGTAATGTTCTGATGTCTCTGACATTAATCATTTCTTCAAATGAATATACTTTCTTTCTGACTGGAAAAGTGCAAAGTCAAAGGGAGATACCTTTTTTTTAAAATTATGATACTACTTTAGTTAATGTTTGTGAGCAGAAATTTAGTTCACAGATTTGCAACACTCACTGCTGGTATAAATTTGATTATGTACTTTACTAAGGAGACTTCAGTAACTAAAGGGGGAAAAAATACACAGCCAAAAACCAGGCCTCCAAAAATATAAACTATTTATCACAGACTCAATTCCAACTCAGTGGCCTTATGGGTCTTAATTAATAAATTAATTATATAGAAATTAAATTCAGGTTGTTGTTGTTGTTATGTACCATCAAGTCATTTGTGACTCATAGCGACCCTATGTACAAGAGCCCTAAACTCTGTTCTATCCTGTGCCAACCTCATTGCCTCAAACACATTCATTCCCACCACTCCACTCACAGAATCAATCTGTGTCATCGAGGGTCCTCCTCTCCTGTGCCGTCCCTCCACTCTGCCAAACAGGATGTCCTTCTCCACGGACCAGTACCTCCTTGCAACATGCCCAAAGTATGTCAGACAAAGCTTCAGAATCCTTGACTCCAGGGAACACTCTGGCTTCACCCTCTCCAGGACAAACCTGTTTGTTCTCCTAGCAGTCCATGGTATATTCAACACTCTTCTCCAGCACCACAACTCAAAGGCATCAATTCTCTTTCTATCATCCCTAGTCACTGTCCAGCTCTCTGAAGCATAGCACATAATTGCAAAGACTACAGCCTGGATCAGGCACACCTTAGTCTCCAGCCTGACATTGTTGCCCTTCAGTACTCTTGAGAGGTCCCTCACAGCTGACTTTTTCAATTTATATTAAAACTTCCTTTACCATTTCTAGTTTTAACAAATATTAGTGTCTACTTTAAGAGATGACACAGTCTTAATTGTTACTAAGAACACAGAGATGTGCATGTTGAGTGTATTTATAGACAATATGAACCCATCTATCTCTTTATTTAGACAGTTCTAAAATATTTTCCTTATTTCTAGATATGATTATAAGAATGTTTCTTGACACATATGACTATCACAAATTAAATGCAATGCTTGTCATTTGCAAGATAAACACGTTCCCTTTCTAGAGTTCAACACTTTGTTGTTTTCAAGAATTATGAAAATCTCTTCACTTAATTATTTTCTTCCAAGAACTAGTGCCACTATTTTATAAATAGATACCCTTCTATTGATTTTCTTCTTGTCTCTAATATATTTTTTGTTCCTGATTTATATTCTTTTTCTATATGTTATCTTCTCATATTGTTAGGAAATACTTCCAGGTTTCCGATCTTTTGCAAATTTTATCCAAAATCTTAAGGTAAGATTTAAAGAATCTTGAAGTTGCTGTGTCACTTTTCTCAAATACCCTGCACTCTGTAGTTTTTCAGACACTCTTTTGCATGTGTTTTCTTTTACATATACATTTCTTTTTAACAATTTAATTTCACTACTTTTTGGTCCTTTCTAATAGAACAAATAATTAACATCTGTGTACTCTCATATAGCATTTGTTCTCGAAGCCACCCTTACAGACGTCTACTAATCTTAGCTGCAAAATGATATCTATTAATTTCATTTTAACAGCCTTAATAGCACTAATAAGATAATTATAATAGCAGTGTTTTATTTCTTTAAATGTAACATAGAAAATAAAAATGATGTTAAAATACTTGTTTTTATATATTTGAATAATAAGCAACAAATAATTTTTAAAAGGTAAGTATTCATTTGGCTTGTTAGTAAAATGCCTCACAGTTTCAGTTTACACAGTCTGCTTCATGATACATTATAGGTCTTCAAAAAAAAGTATTTGTGGAATGAATGATTATGAATTTTTCCTTTATCCAGATTACTGAGTGTGAGTCTTAGACTTTAACTTTTCCATATTATCATTTCAATTTGGCCTGAGATTGATTTGTCAACACACCAGCTTTTATGGAAACTTTAGAATAGAGAATTGGGAATTTTATATCAAATGTTAGGGAGCTCTGGTGACCTAGTGGCAAGAAGCTGCACTGTAATCCCAAAGGCACACAGTTCAAATCCTCAAGCCGCTTCAAGAATAAGGATGGATAATCTCTCCTGTGCAATTAACTGCCTCTGAAAACCCACTGGAGGGTCAGTTATGGGTCACCTCTGACTCAATGGTACATGACAACACACCACATCAAATGTTAAATTAATTTTATTTTGTGGTCTATATCAGTTACTACTACCTAGGATATGTTGTTGTTGTGTACTGTCGAGTCAGAATCAACACATAACTGATTTCTGGTGGGTTTTCAGAGGTGGTTAATTGCTTGAAAGGAGATTGCCCATCCTTCTCCCGTGGAGTAGCTGGTGCGATTCTAACCACGTGCCTTTGGTATTGCAGCATAGCTTCTTGCCACTAGGCCAGTAGTGTTCCCAGGCTTATGTATATTAAGTCGTGTGTGTGTGTGTGTGTGTGTGTGTGTGTGTGTGTGTGTGTATGAAGAGAAGAAAGACAGAGAGAAAATGAATGTTGACAGATTAGCCAGTTAGAATTTAGATAACTTAGGCAAGGAGACCCTCACATATTTTTCATGAATATGAAGGTTACCAATTTAAAAACCCAAGACATTGCACTAATGCATTCTGACACTCTAAATCTTCTCTTGTGTTTCATTTCCCATTTACAGAACATAAGGCTGAGTGTATCAATAACTCCATCCATTTTACTTTTTTTTTTTTTAAATTTTCAGTTTGCTTGACACTTTCCTATCACTAGAAGAGTAATTTACTAAGTGGATTGTAGCGGAGGATGGGTTGTATGCAGGTCATTATTAGTCAGAGCTGACGAGACAGCATCTAATGAGTAGACTGAGCTCAAGTACAGCAGAGCCCAGGATACGGCACAGGACAGGGTAGAGTTTTGGTCATCACCTAACAGCAACAACAATGATTAAACTCGGTCAAGAACAAGATCCCTTCCTCTTGTGTGACTACGTGACTGTTTCACTTGGTGACTAAAGAGCTTCATGTAAGGAGACTGTCAAGTGCTTCCTAAACACAAGAAGCACTGGTGATGGCAGAGGTGATGAGGAGCTTGTCCTCGGAGGTCTACGGTGAAGTAGACCTGTGAGATCCCCATCAGTGGTCAGATTGACCTCAGCTCAGTAAAAGACAAGAAAAGACCAAGAAAAGTTTGTCTTTGTTCAATGGAGCTCCATAGAATGGTGACTAATAAGATTCTGAGTATGAAAATCAACTCACAATCAAGTGTGTATCTTGATTGGAAAGATTTCCATTTATGGAAAGAACTGAAGCTCCTGTTCCATTTATTTCTTTCTTTCACTAATTATGTTACCAGCCTTATTGCAATTCCTCCAAAATAGAGCTATGTGTTCTTCAGGTCATCCATGGGTATTCAGGACTCTGCAATGCACAAAGACACACCACCACAACTTGAAGACATCAATTTCTTCTGACATCTTTATTCATTGTCCAATTGTCATATGCGTAAAGTGTGATTGAGAAGACTATGGCTTGGGTCAGGCACACCTTAGTCTTTAAACTGACATCTTTGCTTTTTAGCACTTTGGAGGGGTTCATGACAGCAGATTTTCCCAATGCAACACATCTTTTGATTCCTTGACTTCTGTTACCATGAGTGCTCTTTGAGGATCCAACTAAAGTAAAATTGCTGACACCCTCAGTCTTCTCCATCTATCATAATGTTGCCTATTGGTCCAGTGATGAAGATTTTGTTGTTGTTGTTGAGATATAATCCATCTCAACATAAATTGTCTCTAATTCTCATTTACATAGAGCATCTCTAGTTCTCATCCAAACTATGAAAAGGATGTATGCCTCAGCGTTGCTATAACAACAGAGAGGATAAAAAATAATATGCCAAGGTCCTACTTGACTGAACCATAGCTTGGAACAACTTTGCCTGATTTTATAGACAGTGATTCTTTGGTACCACACTTTGCCTGTAGGTGGAGACACTAATTTTATCCGTCTAACATGTGGGCTGGGAGCATCAAGCATGATACTATAGTTGAATATTATTTTTAAGTGCCCCAAATCATGCTCAGAGACATGTTTAAGATGACTTTGACATTTTTAGGAGATAAAGAATCTTGGGGGGAAATACCAGACAATTTTATTTAAATTGAATAGCTGGTGATGTTACTTATGGAAATAGATATATAAGTTTAATGGGTTCAATTGTGGGTTGTTGGGTTTTTTTCCATTTTTGGGATGTGAGTGAAGGCTTGTCTATGTTCATTAGACAGATAATTTGATAAATCTCTTCTATATGTTATATTTCCAGAGTGTAAGCATTTAGAGTACAGTATTAGACAACATAAATATGTTTTCTGCTACCTGGAGATTATGTTATAATCCTAAATATCATTTTTGAGTGGGAAGGTGCACAATTAGTCTATTTTTATGGTGACTGTAATCCCCAAATTCTAGAGGGACATCATGCTTGGGAGGGTGGAAGGACAGCACAAGAGAGGAAGACCCTCGATAAGATGGACTGATTCAGTGACTGGGGTAATGGAGGTAGGTGTGTCAGAGACAATAAGGTTGGCACAGGACAGAGCAGGTTTCAGAGCTGTTGTGTGTCAGGTCGCTATGAGTCACAAGTGACTTGACAACACATAACAACAATATGCGGAGTATCCCTGAGGCTCTGAATGGCCTTGGATTAGGAACCATGCGTTAGGCCCATTTTCCTACCTCCATCCTAGCTAGTATCCTTTCTAAGTATTTTTATGCTCAGAGCATCTCCCTAGAGCACATTTTTCCATATTAAGATAGTGCTCCTTGAGAGGGAGAGAAAGAAAAAAAGTGGTATAAAGAATCCCAGTGTGGAGCAAGGTAATTAAGAAATTTTATTAGAACTGCCTTCTGCTGCCTAGTCTCTGGAATGAATTTTTTTTTCCCAGAGAGGTCTAGGACTTACTAATCAAGGCTATTATCGAATCAGTTGGGTATTGAACAGCCATTAAACGAACACATGGTTACTAATAAAAGTGTAATAACTGTTGACTTTCAGAGAGAAGACAGGTTAATTTTGAAGGAGATGAAGGTTTGGATAGAACAATTTGAAAGAGATTTGACGAGGGCACAAATGACAGAATCAAATTTGCAGGATAAATATCAGGTAAGGTGTGAAAAAGAGATGCCAGTGTTTCAAAAGCTTTCCACTGATTAAGTTCCATATCTGCATTTTATTATATCTCCAGTCTTTTAGATTATATTAATAAGTAAAACCTTTAAAGGAATGATGTTAGTATATAATTTAGTAACTGAATTTTCATCTGAAAATGTAGTTTTAAATTTTGTGCCCCTGTTGTACATGAATTCTTTTCTGTACAGAGTTAACTCGTGGTTGCTGTGATGCTAAACACTGTGACACTGATGTGTCAAATGTGATAATGGTTACCCCTGGTGGACAGTGTTTGGTGGAGCTCCCCGATTAAAACAAGTTTAGGAGTGGCTTCCACTTCCGAAGCAACTTGCCTCCAGAAACTCTATGAACAGTGCTCAGGTCTTTTGTTCATAGGGTCACTATGAGTCGTCTACAACTCGACAGCACGTAACAACAACATTGTACATGAATCTTTAAGATAGCATTGCTATCAGAAACCAGTCTTGTAGGTAATCCAGAGCAAAAACCTCTGTCACTATTTTTGTAGAACTCATAATCCTGTGGCTGTCACAAAGCACAGCGTTTTACAACAAAAATACAGAAAAGTAAAAATGAAGATTACTTTTGAATAAATTGGGTTTTGTAAGGAATTATAACATGAACATTACAATGAGATTAATTTCTGCTGAACCCTACCTAGTTTGATTCGTTTGCATTTAGTTGAGGCCAGAGTGGTTGTTTTTTTCCTCCCAGGTTCATTAAAAATGTCATTAATGGAATTTTCTTTAGCTTGCCTCTGGAAGCTCTATGAACTTGGAGAAAAGATGAAAGTTTTGTGTTCAAGACTTTTGTTCATAGGAGTGCTATGGGTCATCTAGGACTCTATGGCACTTAACAACAACAACTTGCATAAAAGTCTTAGAAAGGGGATTTTTCCATGAAAAAGTTGTAATCTATTGTATAGAGCACTGACATTTTCATACTACTTAAAATACCACTACTTTTTAGTAGAAAACATATGGTGTCTTTTACTCTACATTATGTTAAAATTTTTTTGTTTATTTGCTTACAAAGTTCATATACAGTGTATTACACATTAGTATTTATTCATTGTTTTCATGCAATCACTTTTATGCATTATGATTTATAAAATTAATCCCAATTGGACCTTGCCCATCACTATTCTCTTTCCCCCTGGATCTTTCCCATTTCTTCCCCCCACTTCATCAGAAAAAGAGAACAGTGATGTTAGAAATTCACCATGGCAGACAATAAAAAAAATATAAAGATCTAGCTATGGCATCAGATGTGCTTCTGCATAAGGATTTCCCATAAAATATGAAAAGGGAATAAAGCAGCTGTTATTATTCACAATATATGTGAATCTCACATATAATATTAAAGGGGGAAAATCCCCAACCTGTTGAAGGTATATCCATCAGAACAATACCAAAGTTCACCAAGAGGGTATGCAACAAATATGAGGATATGAATAGACCGTGACTCTCCTACGCTGCGGGTAGGACCATAAAATGATATAACCAACTGTAAAGTGTGGCTGGATGTACAGGTTAAAACCTCAATGCCATGGTTGCTGCATTTGGCAAAGACTCTGGATGGAGTCTGTAGCATGTTGCACGGTTAACCAAAAGGCCGTGTGAAGACACCCCTGAGAGGGTACCAAGAGCAGTTTCTTCTCATTAAGACTTCGGCCTCCGAGACTAATGGAGAGTTATTACAAGTAGAAACCGGCTGGATAGCATTGCGTTTGAGTTACGATACATACTCTGAAACTCAGTGTAACTTTCCTGCAGTACGGGTTTTTTTTGGGGTGAGTATAACTGATACACTGAGAACAGAGATGCCAACTCAGAATATGTATTCTTGTTTACTCCATTAGTTTAATTTTTGCATAAATTATCAAAAAAGAATTTACAGGCTGTAAAGTTCGCTTTTGTAAAGATGTTATTTTAATAGAGGAAACCCAAACAGTAGAACATGCACAAAACAGAAATAGTCTTTGAAGTCCAGGTTGATCAGAAGTATCTTAAAATAGCATGAGAGTCCATCTAAAATTTAAACACAGAAACATTTTCTTCTATTACATGTCTATTATGTAATTAGCATTCTCTGTATGTTTATACCTATCAAACAGTAGTATATTTCGTAGTTTTTCCATGTGTGGAACTCTAGAATAAGATTAATCCTATGTTGGTATTTTTAAACATTTATGTTCACGTGAAATGCAAATTAGAGCTTGTGGCAGAATTTTTATTCACTGTCTCCCCCCAGTGTTCTTAGTGTGAATTTACATGCTTGTCTCAGTCCATGACTTTTAAGTTAATCGGTATGTACTACCTACAAGATTTCATAGCGTCAGTGTTCTGGTCTTTTATGTAGTTGTACAATTCACATTTTGATGTTAGCGTTATATTTTAGTACATATTATTTTCGCGAATAATGGAGAGCTTTATTTGAAATTAAAATAACGGCTTCTTTGTAATTGGTATTAGGCTTAAAGTAGAATGTACAAGTTCTAAATGTATCTTAACCATATTCTGAAAAATGACAGTAGTTAATATTTAACATAATAAAATTACAACAAATGATTATTATATAAATGAAGTCTCTGAACATAAACATATAGGTTTGGACAGAAATTTAAGCCTCTTTAATTTTGTAAATGGACAGATTCCATTTCCATTTCTAAAGTGTCTAGAGTTTTGAAGTAAAATAACCATCTTAGTCATTGGTATAGATTTATACTTCTGTTTAATGTCATTTACTAGAGAACATGGACAGGTATATACATTTTAACTGAAAAAGAGAACTCAGCCCTGCATCTAATGCTTGTGCTGCCGAGCCCCCTCTGTGAGGTCCGTAGACTCACCTGTGAATTAGTAGCGATAATAATAATAACAATGCGTGTGGATGTTGTTGGGTTATGCATGTGGGAAGCATGACTTGGGCTTAGCACGTGGGCAGGGCTCTGTGAATGATACTTGTTATAAGGATCATGACTGTCTCGCTGTTATTCTCAATAACATATTGAGCGCTGTACAAACACAAAGGATTGTTATTTAGGAAATGTCATTTCCTTTGCTTTTGCTTCCTTTGACTCATTGCCATGTTGTTGCTGTTTTTCCTACGGCAGTCATTTAAGCACTTCAGAGTCCAGTATGAAATAAAGAGGAAACAGATTGAACATTTAATCCAGCCAGTGCATCGTGATGGGAAATTGTCACTTGACCAGGCGTTGGTGAAACAAGCCTGGGATAGAGTGTCCTCCAGGGTAAGTGCCACCTTTACAGTTTCATGAAGGCATAAGCCACGTTGTCAAGGCTGTCCCCTCGTAGTTTTCTACACAGATTCTACTGTCTCAGGCTAAAGATGAAGAAACCTTTACCTTCTTGTCACATTTCCCTCTGACTTCATAGAAGTGATTGGCTTAAACCGTGTATGGTTTGGGATTCACTCAATGACAATGGGTTTGGCTTTAGTTTCCTACCTTGCCTGCCCTCAAGGTACTAGCACATATTAACTAGATTAAAAGCCTCTCTAGAGTATTGAAGAGCAGTGATATCAGTCTGGAGACTAAGTTGTGCCTGATCCAGCTAAGGTCTTTGCAATTACTTGCTATGCATCAGAGAGCTGGACAATAACTAAGGATGACAGAAGAAGAATCATTGCCTTTGAGTTGTGGTGATGTAAAAGAGTGTTGAACATACAGTGGACTGCCAGAAGAACAAACGAGTCTGTCCTTCTGTTGAGAGCAAAACTAGGCTGCTCCCTGAAGGCAAGGGTTTTGAAGCTCTGTCTCACATGCTTTGGGCACATGGCCAGGAGGAACAAGTCCTTGGAGACTATGCATCATGCTTAGAAAAGTAGAGGGGCAGGGAAGGAAAGGAAGAGCTCAATGAGATGGATTAGCTCAGTGACCAGAGAAATGGAATTAAGTCTGTTGGAGATGATAATATTGACTCAGGTTAGGACAGATTCAGAGTTAATGTACATAGGGTCGCTATGAGTCACAGGTGACTTTATGGCTCATAACAGTAACAACGACTGTTTACTTCTTACTTTATGCAACTTAACTGTGGGTTGTTTGGAAGAGGTAGAATCCATAAACTGCCTCTCAAAATTAAGCATCATCAACTCATCTGCATTCTGTAACAATGTCTGATCTGCCCAACGGTTAACAGTCTTCTGATATTTACAGACAATTTCATGTTCTTTACCTCTCAATAGCTTTTTTATAGGAAACATCCTTGATATACTCCTTTCTTGATTTTGAATTATGCAGTATTTCCTTGCTCTTTTCTCTATAGGTTTCACTTGAACACAATTCAGTGTTCTGAGATTCACAGTCGTCTTAATATTAGCCACAATTTGTTGTGATCGTAGAGTTCAATGCCTTTACATAGTAAATAAAACACAAATAGACATTCTTCTAGAACTAACTGCCATCAGCCGAGATAGATCTGACATTGGCAATGATATTCTCGGTGCCATAGTTTCTTCTAAATCCAGTTTCTATTTCTGGCAGTTCTCTGCTGATGTGATGTTACAGTCATTTTTGGATGATCTTCAGCAAGATTTTGCCTGTGTGTGATATTAGTGTTATTGTTAAGTAATTTCCACACTCTGTTGGAGCACCTTTGGTGGTGATGGGAATTAATATGAATCTCTTCCAGTCAGTTAATCAGATAGTTGTCCAGATTTCTTGGCACAACTTGGACATGTCCATGGCTGTGTCTGTTTTTTAAAATATGTCACTTGTTATTCCATCCATTTTTTATGGCCTTATTTTTACCAATTTATATGAAAAAGAATGTGGCATTTGGATTGGAGGAAGACTTATAGGTAATCAGCATTATGCAAATGACACAACCTTGCTCATCGAAACTGAGGAGGATTTGAAGTGTTTGCTTCAGGTCAAGGACTGCAGTCTTCAATATCAATTGCTTCTCAACATCAAGAAAAAACAGTTTCTCATTCTGGGCCAGTTGGCATGACAGATGGAGAAGAGATTGAGGTTGTTAACAATTTAATTTTGCTCAAGTCCACAATCAACACACTTGGCACCAGCAGTCAGAAAATCAAAAGAAGAATTGCTTTAGGTAAATCTACAATCAGGTTCCTCTTCAGAAGGCTACACCATGTCAGTCTAGAGAATAATGTGCACTTGACAGAAACCATTGTCTTCTCAATACATACTTCCTATGCCTCCGAGAGCTGGACTAAGGATGACAGCAGAATCATCAATGCCTTTGAGTTGTGATGCTGGAGAGGAGCATTGAACATCTCTGGACTGCCAGGAAAACACATAGACCTGTTCTGGAGAGGATGAAACCAGGACACTTCTTGGAGACAAGGATTGTGAAACTCCATCTCACATATTTTGGGCATGTTGCCAAGAGGGACCAGTGTTTGGAAAAGGACATCATGCTTGGAAAGTTGGAGGGTCAGCACCAGGGAGGAAGACGCTGGTAGAGATAGATTGACACATGGCTGTGGTAACATGTCAGAGACAATGAAATTTGCTCAAGATAGGGCAGGGTTCAGAGCTATAGTTTATATTATATTTATATTATTTATAGTGTCACTATGAATTGTTGTTGGCCTAACAACAACAACATCTTTTATAATAAGGTTCTTTACACATAACTAACAAGACTTCAAAGTGCATCAAGTTGAGTACAACTCATGGAGACCCTATGAACAGCCATTCTGAATCCTGCCCTACCCTGTGCCATCCTCGTCATCTCTGACACACTAGAACCACTGTGTAGCTGAAGCCACTCTTGTTAATATAGTTTTCTTGAATTTATTATCTTTTCATCTTGATAATCTCATTCTTGGGGGACTTCTCATCATAAGCGATGATGTTAGTGTGAGGACTAAAGGGTGCTTGATTCAGATCATGATCTTTTCAATCACTTGCTTTGCTTCTGAAAGCTGGGCAATGAATAAGAATGACAGGAGAAAATCTAGGCCTTTGAATTATGGTGCTGGAGAAGAGTACTGAATATCCCATGGACTACCAAAAGAACAAACACATATGTCTCGTTGGAGGCAAGGATGGTAAAGCTTCGCCTAGCATACTTAGGGCGTGTTGTTAGGAGAGACTATTTCTTGGAGAAGGACCTCATGCTTAGATAGATGGAGGTTCAGTGAAAGAGAGGAAGACCTTCAACCAGGTGTACTGATGCCATGGGCTCAAGTGTGTCAGAGATTGTGAGGTGAACACAGGAAAGGACAATGTTCAGATCTATTGTTCATAGGGTGTCTGAGTCGAACTTGACTTGAGGACAACTAACAACAACAGTAGCTTCTGATCATAACGGAAGTGTTTCTTTTACCTAAACTCCTTTTTGTAGAAGATTTCTTGAATTCCTAAGGATATGTTTATCTAAAATCAAATGACATGTGGTACTGAATGAATCTGTTGCCTCTTTAAAGTGCTAAAGAGCAAGGTGTCAGCTTCAACACTGCAGTGTGCCTGACTCACTTTCTTTTGCTTCATATGTATGTGAAAGTCGGACAATGAATGCATGGGAGATGGAAGAGGAATTGATGCTTTTGACGTGGTATTGGCAAAGAACAGTGAATACCCCACAGATGGCCAGAAGAGCAAATTTGTCTTGGAGCATATGCAGTCAAGAATGCTGGTGGAAGTGTAAAGTGGTGTAACCACTATGGACGGCTGTATGGTGCTTTCTCAAAAGGTTGCAAATAGAAATACCATTTGACCCAACAATTCCGCTACTGGGAATTAACCCTAAAGAAACCATAAGTGCCACCCAAGCTGAAATATGCACAGTCATGTTTATTGTGGCTTTGTTCCCAATAGCAAAGACCTGGAAACAACCTAAGTGCCCATCAACATATGAATGGATCGAGACGCTCTGGTATATTCACACGATGGAATACTATGCAGCACTGGAAAAGAAGGAACTCATAATATTATGCAAAATGGATGACCCTGGAGGACACCATGCTGAGTGAACTATCTCAGTCACAAAGGATATATATTGCATAGGGCCACTGTTGTAAAACGGGACTGATATCAGGGTTGAGAGAAGACAGAGAAGGAGTGGATAAATGAGGTATACAGCATTGAAACAGATGAATGAAAGAAATGTTTAAAAGGGATATATGATTGGGTATTGTCATGACAGGAGTTCAGAATGAAGGCTTCACAGTGGAGTGGGCTTTCGGGGAGGGATTGCATAACAATGAAAGAATTTTACTTTTTGAGGAGACGAGTTAACTGGGGGGAGGGGGTCAGGGAGAAAAGTGCAACAATAAATGACTGGAAAGTCTCTGTAAACTTCCATTAAAATTAATTAAAAGAAATAAATAAGATTTTTTAAAAAGGAATGCTCTTTAGAAGCAAGAGTGGTGAGACTTTGTCTCACATACTTTGTGCAAAGTTTCAGGGAACTTAGTCCCTGAAAAAAGATACTGTGCTTGTTAAGATAGAGTAGAAAATCAGGGAGCTCTGGTGGCCTAGTGGCAAGAAGCTGCACTGCAATCCCAGAGGCACAAATTTCAAGTCCACCAGATGCTCTGCTGGAGAAGGAGGGGCAATCTCCAGTCTCCTCCTGTACCAGTCAGACCCGATTTGACGGTACACACACAAAATATAATAATTTTTTAAAAAAGTGAAAAAAAAAGATAGAGTAGAAAGTCAATGAGAAGGAGAAAGACCCTCAAAGGGATGCACTGACACAGAAATTACCACAAAGGGCTTGAGCATGATGGATAATGTTCTCACAACACAGGACTGGGCTGTTTCCACCCGTTGAACACGGCGCCACTAGGAGTCAGAGCCAAGCCCATGGCACCCAACAACAAAGCTATGAAATCCCTGTGGTGTAAACAGTTGACACACTAGGTAGCTAATCAGCATGTTAGAGGTTGGGACCTTGGACCAAAGGCCTGACGATCTACTTCCCTATCAGCCTTTGGACAGTCTGGAGAACGCAGCTCTGCTCTGACTTTTGTCCATCCATGGGATACTCAGTACTCTTCTCCAGAACCACAGCTCAAAAGCAGCAGCAGTTCATTGGTCTTCCTTAAGATGGATATGGAGTTTCTTTAGAATATGTCATTTTCTTCACACCCCCAGAGCATCAGTGAGTCTAAAATGGCTAACGTAAAGTCTCACTGGGACTTTCATATAATGTGTGGGCATTTTAAGAAGCCTCCTCTATATCCATAAAACCTCCCTGCTACGTTAGAGGTAAGACATCTTTCTGCTTCGATTGGCAGCTCTTTGATTGGCACATACAGCTTGATAAGGCTCTGCCTGCGCCCCTGGGCACCATCGGGGCCTGGCTGTACAGAGCCGAGGTGGCCCTGAGAGAGGAGCTCACCGTCCAGCAGGTCCATGAGGAAACAGCAAACACCATACAAAGGAAACTCGAGCAGCACAAGGTAAAAATTCTGCATCCCAGCCGTCGATGTGGGGGCTGGTGGTGGGGTCAGCACCGAACTCCCGGGGCTCTGACCCTCCCAAACGTGGGGCCCAGACACCTCCCACCTTCTCACATGGGCTGTAATTAGCTCTTTCCTTTCATGATTTCTTTTTTAAAATAGCAGTTCTGGTAGGTCTGTATCCTCTGCTATTTTCCAGTACCTCTGAAGCAATTCTAGCTACTTCTGTTACTGTATGGTATTTTTTTTATCAAAGATTAGCCCATAGGTAACATGGATTTACGTGATAAAATACAATGAGCAATTAGCCGCAAGCTGCGTCCCTGCCCTGGTCCTTAGAGAAACACAGGCTGAAATTCTCCTTCTGCAGTGGGGTGGGTAGAGGCAGGAGATGGAGGGAGCGCTGGGGTATGAAGTCTGCGCGTGTGTGGGGAGGGGAGGGGTGAGCAAGAAGGGGTCGGTTTTATGGTTTCTTGGTCTTTTTTTTTTTGCTTTCTTAGCATAACGCGGGATCAATTGTTTATGTTTTAAATATAATTCTATTTTTTTATTTTGTGATATAATTATCTAAAGTAAACTATACATTTTCCCCCTTTACTTCACCATAATGCATTTCACACAAGTGAAGATTTGTACCCCCTTGTTGTGTCGTGGTGGTGGAATTTTACTGTGTCCTAAACATGTGGAAAAGAAAAACCCCTACATATGATGACACATGACCAACTTAGAGTTCATATGTATTTTATGCCAAGTTACTGAGATGTGTGTGTGTGTGTGCGTGTGTGTGTGTGTGTAATATGTATCTCCTACATTTGGTTTCCTGGATAACAGTGCTACAATTCTTTTTTTATTTTTTTAATACTAATTTACAGAATTTGAACACACTGTTTTCAAGTACAGATTCTTAGTAGCTTCAGTAACCCATAGGTGCTTCCAATATGCCTGCCTCTCAGTTCCTTGACTTCCTCTTCCCTCTGACCTTTATTCTCTGGTTATTGTGTCCATAGCTATAGCCTAGAACTTGTCGTCATCAGTAATTGAAAGCCCTCCATCATCTCTCATGTCAAGGACCTCCCTCTCCAGCCTAACTTCCATCCTTAACTCATTTTCTTTAGGTCCTCTGACTTCAGGACATCTCAGGCTCTTCTGTGGGATCCTGTCTCTCATCTTCCTTTTCCTTCCTTCCATTCCCTGGTCCTCTATTTGCATTCAACGAGCATCATATGTTTGTACTTGCTTGCACCCTTCCTCACTGGTACATAGGTCACTTTGCCCTCTCATCTTCATTCTAAACACAGCCTTAGCAAAGCCCAACTCTGCTTAGCGCGTGCCCACGCACAGACGGCTGACGGTGGCTGGAGGAAAACACACCTCCAGGCCCAGTGACTAACTAACCTAGGAAGAGCTTCAGCTGTCTGGCAATCAGACAGCATTCCCAATGCTGTTCCCTTTCCATTTCCAGAGAGCTATTTTGTTCCTTGTCTCCTCAAACCTTCCACACCTCCTCCCCCATCCTCACTTTTAACTGATGGCACTGCTTCCTATTTCTCCGAGAAAATAGAAGCAATCAGAAGAGAATTTCCGCCAGCTCCCACAACCACATCAACCCACCTACAGGCATCTGTGCTTGGCTGCTGGGTCTTCACTCTTGTTACTATGGATGAACCATCTGCTCCGAGCGAAGGCCGGTCTCTCCTCTCCCTACCCCTTTCTGAAAGAGACTATTCCTGTCGTTCTTCCCTTTCCTATAATTTCTAATCCTGCTCGATTTTTTTTCTTTCTCTGTTCAGATATACTGGTCTTTCTCAGATCTTCACAGAGTCCTAAACTCTGCATTCCCTTCTAACCACTGCCGATTATCCCTCTTCCTTAAGCTAAATTGTAAAGAAATAGTGATCTAGTTTCTCTTTTCCCTTTAAAAATCCTTTTCTCTCATTCTTTCTGGAATTCAATCTAATCCTGTGTTGGCCCTGTCAAGCTGGTTCTGTCACGTCCACCAGAGTCCTCCATGTTTCTAGCCTAATGACAAATTCTCAGTTCTTATTATATCAAAATCAGTTATGCCTAAACTTTTCCTTACTTCTTCAGCTATGACTTTTTCATTTTCCCTAGTCTTTCAACCCTCGTCTTTGACAGGCTGTGATGATAGTAGCTATGATGCTGCCATCTTAAATACTACCGGAATCTTCCATGGTGGACAGGGTTCAGTAGAGGTTTGAGACTAAGAACAAAGGCCTGGGGGTCTCCTTTGGGATATACACCCACAGAATCCTGGTGGGTCACAACAGCAAATATTGTCTCCTATGGTACTGGGAGATGTGTCTCAGCATGGAAGGCACAGAATGTTTCAGTGACCCAACAATACACTTGGGCATGCCCGTGATCTTGAAGATGGTACAGGTTTAAGGAGTGTTTAGTTTCTATGGCCCATGAGGTCAGCATGAGTGAGAAGTGACTTAAAAGCTGACTGTCATTATTAGGCTGAACAAATATTTATAGAACATTTTCTGTGCACATACAAGTGTTCAAGGCATTTGTGATCTACCTATAAGCAAATTCCCTGCCCTCATGTAGCCTACTTTTTAAGGAGAGGAGGCAGATAAAAATAATTTTTAAAATGTTGTTGTTGTTGTTGATGGTGTTATGTGCTATTGAGTCACTTATGACTCTTAGCAACCTATGTACAACAGCCCTGAACCCTGCTCTATCCTGTGTCAACTTTACTGTCGCTCGCACATCTACCTTCACTACCCCAGTCTCTGTATCAATCCATCTCACGGATGGTCTCCCTCTCTTTCTCCGTCCCTTCACCCTTCCAACCATGATGTCCCTCTCCAAGGACTGGTCCCTCCTCACAACATTTCCAAAATGTGTCAGATGAAGCTTCAGAAGCCTTGCCTCTAAGGAGCAGCCTGGCTTCACTCTCTCTAGGATGAACCTGTTTGTTGTCTTGGCAGTCCATGGTATATTCAACTCTACTCAGCACCACAGCTCAAAGGCATCAATTCTCTTTAGAAGGTAGACCTGGTATAGGATGCATGAGGTGGTTTTGCTATCTTAAATACATTCATCAATGAAGTGTACTGAAAGGTGACGTTAGTCAGACATTAGTATATTCTTACCTCAAAACCTTTGCTCTCTTTATCCTTCTGGAATGCTCTTCTCCTTCACCCTGTGACACTATCCCACTAATCCTCTTTCTTCTTCATGTCTTTGGTGCCTTTATTTCCTGAAAGCCCATCTTTTACACAACTCTTTCCTAGTCTCCTCATCAAAAATACGAACGCGAGTACACTATTCCTCCATCTTTGCTTGACTTTTCTCTGTTCATTTTTCTCATCTTACTTGTTACCTATTTAGATTATTTATTACATTATTTTCTGCACTTTAACATCCATTCCATATGGGCAAAGATTATTTTTAAATCTATTTTAATCTTTTCTTGAGTAAAGATTTATAAATCATATTGATTTTCCCATGCAATCATTCAAAGACTTTTGGTTTTATGACATTAGTTGCCATGGTTTAATATGATTCATTTATTGCAATATCTAATCAATCTCTTACTGTGTGTTACCTTTCCTTTCACCCAACATACCTGTGTATTCAGTTTCACATTCTTCTCTGTCTCTTTCAGGCCTGTTAAACCTCCAAGATTGTTTCTATCTGTAGGTTGTTGTTGTTAGGTGCCACTGAGTACAACTCATATAAGTTCATATAAGTCAGTGAGGATAAGGATAGCACTGGACAGGAGGTAAGGTTCAGATCTGTGTTCATAGGGATCTGTATGAGTCATAACCCAAAGGCCATGCACTCTGCTGGTTCAAATCCACCAGGGGCTACTTAGGAGAGAGACGAGTAATCTCCTCTCCTGTGATTAATAACTTCAGAAACCTACTGATGAGTCAGCTAGGAGACCCCTCAACTCTGCCAATGACTGGCCAACTGATGTAGTTCCCTGAAGACATCTGGTGGCACAGGCCACTGCATGTTGCACCATTAACGTAAAGACTTCTTGAGTGGTTTGAAGCCATTCGTGGCTACACTGGAGAACGATGGCCAGTCTCTTCCCCTGAAGATTTTCAGCTTTGGAATTTTCGATGAGGTCACTATGAATTGCAATCAACCAGATGGCAATGAGTGAATCATTTATGCGAGTACCTAAGAGTCCTTGCAGCGTAGCAGGTGCATTCTTTTCCTAAACAACATGCCTCTGGAAACTCTGTGAACTCTGAGAAACAATGATACTTATAGAAAGGCTTCAGGTCTTTTGTTCCCAGGATCGCTATGAGACACGCTAGTCAAAAGGTATTGGTTCAAAGCTACCAGCCACTCTGTGGGAGAAAAATGGTTATCCTGCTCTGGCTAAGATTTATAGCCTTGGAAACCTATGAAGTCTTGTTATGATTAGAGAGTGACTCAATGACAGTCATTTTATTGAGGTTTCAGCCCATTACTTACAGATAAAAAGTGAATAAAAATGTGATTATAGCAAAACCTATCAAATTCAAGCTTTGAGCTGCAATAACTGAAGGGTTCTATGAACAAATATTCAATGATACAGAAAGTATCAAAAGAAAATGGAAGGGGTATACTAAGTTACTGTACCAAATAAAATTGACTCACATGCATAGTGCCACTGTTGTAAAACAGGACTGACATCAGGGTTGTGGGGGGAGACTGAGAAAAAGGGGATAAATAATGTATACTGCATTGAAACATATGAGGAAGAGAACTGTTTAAAAGGGATACGTGATTAGGTATTATTGTCATGACAGGAGTCCAAAATGAAGGCTGCATAGTGGAGTGGCCCTGGAGGGAGGGAACGATAAAACAATGAAAAATTTTTTTCTTTTACTTTTCAAAGAGAAGAGTGTACTAAGGGGGAGAGGGGAGCAGGGAGAAAAGTGCAACAATGAATGAATGGAAATCCCAAGTCTCTGTAAATTTTCATTAACATTAATAATAATTTCAAAAAGGGGAAAAGATTAAAAAATTAATAATAAAAATTTGAGGAAAAAATTAAAAAATGTTTTAGAAAGTAGCATCTGATCAAGAATCAATGGTAGTGCAGGAAGAATTCAAGCTGTACTAAAAATATTGGCAAAAAAAAAAATGGCCCTAGAAACTGATGGAATGCTGAGGTGTTTCAGGAAACAGATATAACCGTGGACGTGCTCATCAGGCTCTGCCAACAAGTATGGAAGATAGTTACCTGGCCCACTGACTGGAAGCGAGCCATGTTTGTGCCCATTTCCAAAAGAAAATGACCCAGCTTACTGTGGACATTATCAGACAGTATGATTAATGTCATACTGAAGCAAAATCTTGGTGAAGATGGCTCAGAGATGGCAAGAACAAATTGACAGAAGACTGCCAGAAGTTCAAGTTGAATTCAGAAAAAGTGGTGGGGAAAGATTATCATGATTGACATCTGATGTATCTTGACTCAAAGCTGAGAATACTAGAAAGATAACTTTTGTGTATTGACTGCTCAAAGGAATCAGCTGTGTAAATCATAAAAATTGTGGATAATATTGACTTTAGACACTTGATCTACTCCAGGGGTGGGAGGGCAGGGAAGGAGAGGAAGACCCTCAATGAGATGGATTGGGACCGTACGACGGTGGTATGAAGCCCAGTGGAAATTGTAAGTGGTGTAGGATCAGACGTTTAATCTGGATTTGTTGTGAGTGGGAGTTGACTGGAAGTCACCTAACAATGTCTGCATAAGTAGCATTTTATCTATCTATCTATCTATCTATCTATCTATCTATCTATCTATCTATCTATCATCTATTTTAGTTTTATATTGGTTGCTTACAAAGTTGGTAAGCACTGTATTTCACACTATTTATTCTCTGTTCACATTGTGTTTTATACCATCATTCCCATCCATTATTTATTTTTTCTACTAGTTTATAAAATTCAAATACAAATGTGAACAAATTCTTTCCATTTCCCTCACCACCCCCATCAAATTGTAAAACCCAATGATTAATTTCCCCTTCCCCCTGAACATCCACATCCCTCTGCTTCCAGCCTCTCTCGCCCCTCCTAGATTCTTTTACTCATTCTACAAGAATGCTTTTATACAATATTTATCCTATGTGACTGAGTTAGTTCACGCAGCATAATACTGTCCAGTCCCTCCCAAGTTAGGTATAATTTACAACGTTATTACTCTTGCATGCTGCGTAGTATTCCATTGTGTGAATGTATCATAATTTCTCAATCTATTAATTTGTGGTTGGACATTTGGGCTGTTTCCATGTTCTTACAATGGTGAATAACACTGCTATGAACAGTAGTGTGCAAATCCATTCATTATTTATAAATGTTACACATGACCTTACCACAGTGATA
Source organism: Elephantulus edwardii (assembly GCF_000299155.1). Classification (NCBI taxonomy): domain Eukaryota; kingdom Metazoa; phylum Chordata; class Mammalia; order Macroscelidea; family Macroscelididae; genus Elephantulus; species Elephantulus edwardii. The sequence goes on along the minus strand of NW_006399774.1, from coordinate 3,724,625 downwards.
TTTAACAGATATTCCTGTTTTTTTTTTTGTTTGAAATTTCCTAACCAAAACCTATTATTATCATCTCTTTCTCTCTTGCTCTATTTTTTCTTTTTTCTCTATTACTGCCGTCAAGTCAGAACCAATTCACAGTTCATCTTCCAGCAGGTTTTCAAAAGCTGTAAACTGCACAAGAGAAAATCGCCATATAGCTGACTTTCTTTTTTTGGCAAACAAACATTACTTCCTAAAGGCCTGTCCTTATGTGTAAAGCTGTCTTCTGAGAATACAGTGGTTCAAATCCACCAGTTGCCCGTGGCAATCACAAAGGTGAAGCAATCCTCTTCCATTAAAATTCACAGCCTCAAAACCCAATAAAGGATCGCCATGGGTTGAGATCATCTTGGGTGCAGTAGGATTTTTTTTCATTTTGAAATAAAATAATAACTGAATGTCTACCTTTTATCACCAAAATACTACATTAATGATGCATACTTTTAAGCTTTCCCCCCTTTTTTCTTTTTTCTTGTTATTAATTTTAATGAAAATTTACAGAGACTTTGGATTTCCATTCATTCATTGCTGCAGTTTTCTCCCTGCCCACCTCTCCCCCCCAGTTCACTCTTCTCTTTGAAAAGTAAAAGAAAAATTCATTGTTACACAAGCCCTCCGCCCAGGTCCACTCCACTTTGCAGCTTTCCTTCTGGACTCCTGTCATGACAATAATACCTAATCACATATCCCTTTTAAACTCGTCTCCAAATTAAGAAGGGGGGAGCTAACTACCATTGTTTAGCGCAACAATTGCATTTCCCTTGGCACCATGTGCCTTTAAAATGTCTGAATGAGTGCTGTGCAGTGTCACGAATGTCAAAGATGCCGAGATCCCTGGGTCCAGCTGAGAACCGGCTCTGTAAGCACCGGCGCCTGTAACAGGTAAATGCCCGAGGCAGGCACCAGGCGGCACGTGGACGCAGCAGCAGGACTAAACTGTCAAGCTCCCCGACTCATCGGAGCAGCCTGGAAATGATGCTCCTCTGCCTCCTGTGAACATATTTCCTCATTTTATTGATTTTTTTTTTTTTAAACAACCACCTGTCTTAGGATCTGCTTCAAAACACCGATGCCCACAAAAGAGCATTTCATGAAATCTACCGGACCAGGTGTGTCAATGGGATTCCCGTGCCCCCGGACCAATTAGAGGACATGGCTGCGAGGTAAGAGAATACCTGGCTTTGAACGAAGTCTCTTGTTGAGATGCCTGGTAGATTTTTTTTCAGTTTCTTTTTGTTTCAGTGAATTCCTTTTTTTTAAAAATTTTTCCCTTACAGAGATTCCTGCATGTGTTAAGTAAACATAAGGTTCCCCTTAGACATGTCAGGAATAACAGCAATCTAATACATTACTAATTGCAGAGAGTAAACCTGAATTTCCCCTCAGCCTGTAATTCAGAGAAGGCTTTTTTTCATGGGCTGTATTATTCAGTGTTGTAACGAACATTATGTAATATTGCAAAGGCAGCTCAGAAAAGAAACAGAAGAGAGATGTGTTGGCAGGGTAAAGAACTAAATCAGGCTTCCATCAATCCTGTTTTGCCTTTAAACACAGAGCTAGCGAGAGCCGGGATCAGGTCTGCAGACAGTGTCCACAGGCATGAAAGGACCTTCTCTTCAAAGCCTGCGCGTAACAGGTTAAAGAAGCATTGTTCCGTTACTATTAGTTACATCCCGTGAATTCCACATCCTGTGTTTTGTTTCTAGGTTTCATTTTGTTTCCTCCACCTCGGAGCTGCATTTGATGAAGATGGAATTTCTGGAATTAAAGTACCGCCTGCTCTCGCTGCTGGTGCTCGCTGAGTCGAAGCTCAAGTCCTGGATCATCAAGTATGGGAGACGGGAGTCTGTGGAGATGCTGCTACAGAATTACATCGTGAGTCTGCCTTGTGCTTTGACAGAGAAACGGAGGGAGCAGGGATGCAGCATCAGCATCTAGCAATGTATTTTATGCTGAGCTAGCGAGATCTCAAATTGAAACATAAAGGTACCCAGGTATTTTAGCTGCACTGAATAGAAACTATGTGCACTTAAACAGTAATGTAAATTAAAATCTTTATGTTTAGCATTTTAAGGCTTTTAGAAAATCTCTCCTGCACAAAATGAATGTGCAGCATTCATAGTATTGAAGAGATGGGGTTGGCTTTTACTGCTAAAAAAGTTTTCAGGTTGCAGATGCACAGCTTTGTGAACTCATCATGAAAATAGAATTAAAAAGCTGGAAGTTAATCTATCTCTATGTTTAAAACAACTCTAACTTGTCTACATGGGGGGTTATACTTTATTTTTTTTTATTAGATCATCTATTTTTTTAAGCCATTTCCTGACTGTTGCCCAGTCTTCTGGGCACTCAAGGAAAGTAAAATTTTGTCTGAGAAGCTCTAGACCAACTTAATTTGTAAACATGAACTCACATTTGGGGCCCTCTGTACCTATCTACCCACCTGGAATAAAATCTCTGCCTTAACAAAAGAATTCGATTGTTCTGTAGTTATCAGCACCTTATATGTATAATTGGCTCATTATATTTGTTAAAAGTGGTTTCTTTCTCTTGGGAAATTAAGCATGCCTACTACAAGCTTTTGTGGCAATTCATGTTTGCTCATAAATTAATCTGCAATGGGGCATCTCAGTAGTCCAATGCAATTCCATTAATGTTCAATCACAAATTTGAAGTGGTTTTTAAATAAGCTTTTTCCAATATAAGTCCATTTTTACAGAGCTTACTTTCCCTGCCTCTGTAGCAGGTGGTACTTGGAGATCTATTGAAAACCATCTCCTCACAGGAGCATTCAGGATTCTATGCTGTGGCATTTTCATTCAATGTTTATAAATGATGAGTGAACAGCATGCATTAAAAAAATAAGGTATAATAGATTTTCAGTAAACTCTCAATATTTCTAAAATTATCTAGCAAGCATTCATAAAATAAATCTATTGTGATAAACCCCTTTTATTCACTTTTCTTCGAAAGTACTGAAAAAATTAAATTTTTTAGTCTTAAGCAATTACACTATTTCTCTAAATACATTCTGATATGCATTAATAGCTTCGGGTTTAGTTCTGTCACATGATTTACTCTGAACTCAGTAGATCCTGTTGGACTTTTCACTTTTGTGTTAACTACTTCAGGACAGCCAATCAGATTCAAGTACCTCATAAAACTGTTCCCCCAGGAAATATTCTAACACAAGGATGCTGAGAACATTCTTAGAACTTCTCAAAAGGAAGGTTGTATAAATAGAGACTGGTTATTAGTGATTAAAAAAATATCTGTACTTTCTGCCTACTCTGTGAAGTTGATGAACTTCACTAAACTGGTAATTTTAAGCTGTTTTGTAACTCTCAAAGTTGTTTGAAACTTGCTGTAATTACTCCGCAAGCATAAGTTGTTGTACTGAACATTTATTAATATGATCATCTCCTGCAGAAGCATGCCTATGAATATTCATTAAGAGCAATTCTTATTCACTATTGCTCATACTTCCCCCTTAAAATGCAAAGGCATTTTAAATGACTTTTCATTTAATAGTTTTAATGACTGTTAGGTGTGGAGTATTTAGTGTGTCATGTGCTTCTACCTCTGACCCTACTTTCAGCCTGGCAGGGGACGATTTTCAAATTGTTTTCTACATGGTGGAAACTGGAGAGAGAACAAACATCAAGTTCTACCTGTGGGGGCCACATTAGCTCAGAGTTAGAACCTAACTTTGAAAAATCAGTCATTACAAATCATAAACCCTTTGCTTTAAATACCAGACTTTACTGTATCACAAAATTAGCTATGACCAGAAAAAGAACTTTTAAAAATATGAAAGAAAACAAAATCATTGGTAAACCTTCTTTATAATTTAGCAAGCTGAGGAATGTAACTCCCATATAGAATAGTTTCATTTACCATTGCACTATGAGTAACCATATTTTACACTTTAGATACTGTAACTTCAGAACTCCTTCATGGGATAGGGTAGTATTAGGGGTGGGGGCATCCAGAAAAGAGAATATTGAGATGGCTTCCCCTAAAAATGGAGACACATAGAAATGTGTTTGATTGATAGTTCAACTCTCTACTATCGCCTTTATGAATGGCTTAGTCATTCTCCACATTTTTAATAATAATCATAGGATAATACATATTCTTCTAAGGAGCAGAGGCTGACATAATATTTTCCTTCTGTTCTGCCTAGAGCTTCTCCCATCCTTTTGGGGCTTCTGGGAAATCCATTCTCTTTAGAACAGAATGTTCCAAAGAGAGTGAAGATTTCCTCTAATAATACACAATTCATTTCTTTCCTGCAACCCTTTCTTTGGCTTCTAAAAAGGTTTATTGTAATGAGCCATATGTTACTACTGGAGGAAAAACCACCATCATATGTGGATACAAAGTTTCATCCTTTTTCTAGTCTGAATTCTCAATTCCATTTTCCATCTTTCCCTCTTAGAAGAGCTGGTGGATGTGAACCGTTGACCTTTTGGTTAGCACATTACACTCTGGGCCACCTGGCATTGTTAAGAGACTGCATGTTGTTGTTAAGAACCATTGAGTTGGAAGCAACACATAGCTGACCATCGAGCAGCTTTTCAGATACAGCAAGTCACATGGGAGGAGACTACTGATCCATCTGGTGGATTCAAACTACCTACCTTTGAGGTGGTAGCACAACTCCTTTTCACTAAGCCAGCAGCACTCAACTATGACTCCTAGTGACTCTATCAATGACGCAGCTGACCCTTGCTCTATCCTGAGTCATCTTCAACATCGCTATCTTGTTCAAGCCCAGACTAGATATCATCCTTTAAATCAAAAGATAATTGGCTTTGGTCTTGACGTCAGAATTGTTGACCTGACCATTTCATATAACATTTACTCCAGTTCTTTTCCTGTGGGGAAAAAAAATAATAGCATGATATTTCATTAATTCTTTCACGTAAAAGTAGAACTTTCGAAATCATTGCTTGTGCCTCATAAAACATGCATATTTTAATTTTTATTTGTGATCACTGATTTTATTAATGTTACTGGACAATCCTGAGGAAATCACTTCTCTTAGTTTATTCTAAGATTCTTAAGTTATTGGGCTGAATTCTCTTACCATGAAATTGGTAAGCTTTGTAATCTTTGTAATTTCATGTAGAAAATTCACTTCCACCAGAATTTGGCTTGTTTCTGTTATGTACCATCTAGTTGGAATCGACACATAGTTGATCTTCCAGAGGCAGTACACCCCCTGGGAGGAGGTTGGCCATCTTTCTCCCTCAAAGCGGTTGGTGTATTTGAACCACTTACCTTTGGGTTGACAGCACCATTCCTTACCACTAAACCATGAGAGCTCCCTAGTGGAATACAAAATGTATCTTATTCTTCTTGATAGTAAAGATGACACAGGATAGAACAAGGAACAGATCTGTTGTTCATAAGGTTGATTCATAGGCAACTCAATGGCATCAAATGACAACAACAACAACATTCTTCTTGAAATATCTTGAACTTGGAGCCCCTTCTAACATAGCTTATTTGTTGAACTTGATAACCAGTTCAGAATTCATTTTGAAAAAATGAAATTGATGCTGTTATTGTAACACAGATTGCCTTTTGTAGTTACTTGTACCTTTTCCCAAGAGGCTCTATCTAGATAGTCCACAATGATAGGGATTTGGTGGTTCTAAAATAAAATGCTATAATTGTTTAAGATGACTAATACAGACAAAATAATTGTTATTACTGAATGGATTTAATATGTATGCAGGAGAAAACCCTAAAAGCTAACTTAAATGAAACAAAATTAAAATAGATAGCTCCCTTCAAAAATTTGTTGTTTAGGGGCTAATTATCATTAATATCACATGCAAGCAAATACTGCTGAAGATCATTCAAACGTGTCTACAACAATGGTTTTATACAATAGAAGGAGTATAAGGATCCAGGAAGGTAGGAGAGGCTGGAAGCAGAGGGATGCAGATGTAAAGAGGGAGGGGGATTAATCATCGGGTCAAACAATTTGATGGGTGGGGGGTGGGGGAAATGGAAAGAATTTATTCAAATTTGTATTCTAATTTTGTAAATAAACTAGTAGAAAAATTTTTAGAAAAAGTGTCTAGAACAGTAAGTATATAGATAGGGAGCTGCTAGAGTTCAAGCAGGATTTAGAAGAAGCCGTGACGCCAGGGATATCATTGCTGATGTCAGATGGATCCTGGCTGAAAGTAAAGAATACCAGAAGAATGTTGATTTATGCTTTATTGACTATGCAAAGGCATTTGACTGTGAATTATGACAAGTTAGGACTAACATTGAGAAGAGTGGAATCCCAGAGCACTTAGTTGTGCCCATGCAAAACCTATATGTAGACCAACATGGGAACAGAGCAAGGAAAGAAGGGTGTGTGTCAGGGTTGTGTCCTCTCTCCCTATCTATCCAATTTGTGTGCTGAGCAAATAATATGAGAAGCTAGACTCTTTGTAGAAGAATATGGTACCAAGATCAGAGGAAGACTCATCAATAGTCTGTGGTTTGGTTATGCAGAAGCACTTGTTTCAGAAGATCAAAGAATACAGCCTTTAATATTAATTGCATCTCAATATCAAGAATACAGAAATTCCTGCCACTGTAACAATAGGCATCATGATAGACGGGGAAACGACTGAGACTGTTAAATACTTTATCTCACTTGGATCCACAATCAATATACTTGGTACTAGCAGTCAGGAGGTCAGGAAACATATTGTACTGGGGCCTGCAGTCAGGGACCTCCCCAAATTATTGAGGAGCAATGATGTCAGTTTGAGGACTAAGGTGCACCTGATTAATGCCATGGTCTTTTCATTCACTTGCTATGCATCTAAAAGGTGGGCAGGGACTAAGGATGATAGCAGAAGAATTTATGTCTTTGAGTGATGTTGGAGAAGGTGCCTAATATCCGATAAATGCCAAAAGAATCATCAGATAGGTTTTGGAGAAAATACAGATAGAGTGCTTCTTGGAGGCAAGGATGGTGAAGCTTCCTGTCACATGTCTTGGGTTTGTTGCTAGGAGACATTATTCCTTGGAGAAGGACATCATGTTTGGGAAGGTGGAGGGATGGCAAAGGAGAGGAAGACCCTCAACCAGGAAGTTTGGCATAATGAGCACCACGATGGGCTTGAGAGTATTGGACATTGTGAGGATGGCACAGGATAGGACAAGGTTGAGATGTGTTGTACACAGGGTCCCTGTGAGTCGAACTTGGCTTGACAACACCTATCAACAACAACAGCATGTATCCATCTCAATAGGATGGTTTGACACACTGTCTGCCACAGTGCCTTTGAACATGGTGGTGATTGTGAGGATGTGAAGGCTCTGGCAAGTTTTCCCTCTGCTGTTCACGGGCTCCTTATGAGAGCAAGTTGCTTGATAATGTTTAAAAACAACACACGAGTTACTTTATTCTTAACACTTTTGAATGGAAAAAGAAACTGGACATAAGCTTCTCTTCCTCATTCATTTGTAATTATTAGAAAAATTGTATTGGTCATTAGAAAAGAAAAGGTAGTTAAGTCTTTTTTAATCCAGTAATGGCACCCTTTCCACTTTTGTTACCTTTCAAAGCAATTCTTTTCCCATTGTTGTTATCATGTGCTGTTGAGTGGGCTCCCAGGGAGCTGTTAATGTCCAACAGAACAAGTCCTGTGTGACCCTGTGTTGTCCTCACAGCCACAGCTGCTCCCGATCCTGTGTCATCCTCACAGCCACGGCTGTGCCTGATCCTGTGTCATCAACACAGTCACTGCGGTGCCCGATCCTGTGGCGTCCTCACAGACACTGCGGTGACCATTACTGCAGCCGCTCTGCCCACCCATCTCCCTGAGGGGCTTCTTCAGCCTCTTGAAGTCTGTGCCCGCACCAATGACGTGGTGACTGGTTTCAAAGCTTAGTCAGAGACCTCTGGTATTCTTACATTGTGTCTTGAACCTAAGGTGTCATTTTCTACTTTTTATCAAAGATTCTTACCACTGGACCAATAGGCAACTTCATAATGGATGGAAAGGAGATTGAAACTGTCAACAGCTTCATCTTGCTTGGATCCACAATTAACACCTTTGGTACCAGCAGTCAGGAAATAAGGAGACACATTGCAATGGGAAAATCTGCAGTTAGGGACCTTTCCAAATTATTGAGGAAGACAAAGATTCTCACCACTGGGCCAATTGGCAGCACCATGATAGATGGAGAAGAGATTGAAGTTGCTAACAATTACAGGCTCCACAATTAATACTCTCTGCACCAAAAGTCAGGAAATCAAAAGATGAATTGCATTGGGAAAATCTGCTGTCAGGTTCCTCTCCAGAGTGCTAAAGAGCAATGATGTCAGTCTAAAGACCAAGGTGCACCTGATCCAGGCCATGATCTTCACAATTACTTGCTGTGCCTCACAGAGTTGGATTATGAGTAAGGATGACAGAAGAAGAATTGATGCCTTTGAATAGTAGTGCTGAAGAAGAGTCTTGAACGTATCATGGACTGCCAATAAAACAAATAGGTCTGTCTTGGAGAAGGTGAAACCAAGTTTCTCCTTAGAGGCTAGGATTTTTAAGCTCTATCTTACATAGTTTGGACATGTGGCCAGGAGGAACTGGTCTTTGGAGAGGAACATCATCCTTGGAAGGGTGGAGGGACAGAGCAGAAGAGGAAGACCCCAGATGAAATGGATTGCTACAGTAACTGGGACAGTGAGAGTAGATGTGTCAGAATCAGTGAGACTGGCTCAGGACAAGGCAGGCTTCAGAGCTGCTATACATAAGGTCACTATGGGTCACAGGCAACTCGAAGGCACCTAACAACAACAGTGATGTCAGTTTGAAAATTAAGATGTGTTTGATTTAGGCCATAGTCTTCCTGATTATTTGCTGTGTATACAAGAGCTGGACAGTGAATAAGGATGGCAGAAAAAGAATTGATACTTTTGAGCTGTGGAGAAGAGCACTGAACATGCCATGAATGACCAAGAGAACAAACAGCTATATCCTGGAGAGGGTGCAGCTGGAGTGCTCTTTGGAGGCAAGAATTATGAGGCTTCACCTCACAAATTTTGGCCGTGTTTCTAGGAGGGGTTATTCCTTGGAGAAGGACATGATGTTGAGAAAGGTCAGTGAAGGAGAGGAAGACCCTCACCCAGGTGGATTGACACAGTGACTGCTGCGATGGGCTCTTGTGTGTCAGGAAGTGTGAGGATGGTGCAGGATAGAACAAGGTTCAGATCTTTGGTTCATAGGGTCGCTATGAGTCATGCTCAACTCAACAGCACCTAACAACAAGAACAACAATATCAAACCATGACTTCTTTGTTCATTTAAATTATTAAAAATTTCAACTACTTATTCCCCAACTATGGAGTAGGAGATAAAGTTAAATAATGAATGAACCATATTATTTATGTCTTCTTTTATTTAAAAGACAAAGACAAGTCCTATTAAAATTAGTGATTAAAGCAATCAATAAATCTCCCGTCCCAGATAATTTACAGCATTCTCACTTCACTTCATCTCTGAATAATTAATATATACATGTGAGGTTTTTGGGGTTTTTATTTTACCTATGAGTTTTGTAAACCTAATATAATGGATAATGTATTGTCTATGTAATATTTTTCAATGCTGTCTTGACATACGACGGACACTTACCAGTAAAAAGCAGAGATGTCTGTGAATTTGCATCTCCAGATGAGTACTGTCTTCTCATTTGGCCTCACCGCGTGACCCGTAGGATGCCAGCTGCTTTTGCAAGGCCCCTTTCGGACTTTGTAGTAGTGACATTTGTCAACTGTTTCCAGTTGGTCACATTAGAGGAATCCATTACATTATTAAAAGAAACTAAAGAGTCTTGGATGCTGTATTCTTGACTGTGGTTGCATTAATTTTATACTTCAGAGGGTTAGCAATAAAGGAGTTATTTCCCATTTCCTGAAGTAAATAATAATAAAAACTTATCTGACATTTTTGGTTCCTAGTCTCTGTCTTATACAAACTATTGCTACCAGTGACTGTTAAATTTGCAATTGATAGGTAGATGGAATTACGTTGTTATTGTGATGTGCCATTAAGTCAGAATCAACTAATAGCTGATAGATACTGCAACAGCTTTTCTAAGGCAGTTAATTGCTCAGGAGATAACCTGTCTTTCTCCCTTGGAGCAGCTGGTGGCTTTGAACCACATGACTTTGGGTTGGCAGTACAACTCCTTACCAGAGCCCATAATGAAAATATGGATTTTCCCTATCTGCAGTTTTGAAAACTTTTCTAAATATGGGACCACTGGTAACATGGACAGAGTTTAAGATTATTTTAGATTTTACCACTTAGAAGCATGTTCTCCTGACCCTTTATTTTAAGGGAAGTCCTTGTACCTGGCACCATTTATTTATAGACTACCATTCCTCAGAACACTCATTGTTGAGAACTAATGTTCAAAGATCAAGAGAGTCCCACAGCTAAACACAGTGGGACATTCAATATGTTCTTCCAAATGCAGTGCTTTCTAAATGCCAGGCCTACGTTCTCTGCCAAAAACATCTGCCTCTTCAATAGCAAAACCTTGGGTAGCAAAGAAATGGGATATTTTCTCAACATGCTGGTGGGTTAGAATTAAAACTGTCAAAGAGGCCGCCCCCACATTTCCTTTCCTACGTGGAAGGTCCATCCCACCTTTGTGATGTGACTTTTTACTAAATCTATCGTCACTTTTTTACCTCCAGGAAGAAAATTAAATACCAGATCACTTTATAAACTCAGAACAAATTCAGGTTATTTGTAGCAATGGAATGAATTAGATATTTTTAAGAAGAAGCGGCTTGAGAAATTTTGGTAAAATATTTATAAAGCTCAAGAATAAGTCAAGCAGACTAGAATCATCTTCTATTCTCAAACATAATTATGAACCACAGAAGACCCCCAATGTCCACATTTCTGCAGAAGCCTAGAGTGTTTGCTCTCTTTCAACCATCTCCTCTTCGTTTAGGCTTTTATAGAAAACAGCAAATTCTTTGAGCAGTATGAAGTGACATATCAGATCCTAAAACAGACTGCAGAGATGTACGTCAAAGCAGATGGTTCAGGTAAGACACACGCCAGAATGTGTTATCAGGTAACATGTGGGCAGATTGAGAATGTACAGGTTCCTACCTGATAAAGCAGTGTTTATCCTCTGCAGAAACCTGTGTAACCATGTCAGCCATTTACTTAGACTGCACGTGTTGAACTCAGTGCTCTTAATTGTCCTTGTGGACAGGAGATTTTTTTTTTAATTTCCATTCATTCATTGTTGCACTTTTCTCCCTGCCCACCCCTTCCCCCCAGTATACTCTTTTCTTTGAAAAGTAAAAGAAAAATTCTTTCATTGTTTTATAATCCCTCCCCCCAGGTCCATTCCACTATGCAGCCTTCGTCTGGACTCCTGTGATGACAATCATACCGAATCACACATCCCTTTTAAACAAATTCCTCCCTCATCTGTTTGAATGCAGTCTGCATAATTCATCCCATCTTTCTCAGTCTCCCCCCAAACCTGATGTCAGTCCTGTTTGATAACAGAGGCACTATGTAGTATTTGTTCTTTTGTGACTGAGATATGTCCTCCAGGGTCACCCATTTTTAATAATATTGCATGAGTTCCTTGTTTTTCAATGCAGCGTAGTATTCCATTGTGTGAATGTACCACAGCTTCTCTTTCCATTCATTTGTTGATGGGCGTGGACAGGAGATTTTGCCCAATGTCTCACTAACCTGCATAGTGATATTCTCTGTGTGTGTGTGTGTGTGTGTGTGTGTGTGTGTGTGTATGTGTTCTCCTATTTTGCTAAGAGAAAGAAAAATCAGCATCAAATTCTAAATTGCAGTTTTCCAATTTATTTTTCCATTCTTAGGATTAAAGTAAAAAAAAAATTAAGTAACTTGAGTATCATAATCAAGTCAATGAGAGAATGAAAAAGAATTTTCCATCCTGTGAATTCTGATTCAGAATGACTCGTGTAATCTGAGAGTAGAATAGAGCCCTGGGATTTATCTTTTTTAAGCAAATTCTCAGTCCTTTATTCTAAAGTGTGTCAAGGGTAGACTTGAACAGCAAATCTTTCAGTTTGCAACTAAGCATGCTCATCTTTGCATTACCCCTTAAGTTTGTGTAAACCCCAAAGTTGTAAAATATTTTTGTCTTATTGCAAACTCTAGCTTTCGGTTGTCCTATAGTTCCCATCTGTTTGAGTACATGTTAAATGCAGGCAAATCCACATGTGCCATTGTTTGCATCACGTTTATCAGAAATTTTAGATTTCTCTCCATCTTTAGCTAGTATACGCTCCTGTGGACAGTCTATTGGTATTTCTAGCATCGGCTGAGTGGGTATCTACCATGACAACCATCAATGTTATCATCTCAGGAATTTATTATCTAAAAGCACAGTAGAATATAAGAGCACAGAAGAAGGGTCTGGTGGGTTTATAATGTCCAGTAAGAATGATGAGTTGACATGTTGCAGTGGAAGAAGCAGAGAATGTGATGAAATTCATGAACGAGACCACCGCTCAGTGGAGGAACCTCTCCGTGGAGGTGAGAAGTGTGAGGAGCATGCTGGAAGAAGTCCTTTCCAACTGGGACCGCTACGGCAACACAGTGGCCAGTCTTCAGGCCTGGCTAGAGGATGCGGAGAAGATGCTAAGTCAGACGGAGCATGCCAAAAAGGTAAGGTGGCTTCATGCAGACGAGAAAGTTGCTCCCTGAATTTAGACTTTCTCCACTCAGTATGCTCCAAGAATGCTGACGCTGCCCAGCTAGATGTGTTTTCAGATTACTTAATAAATAGATGCTGTTGTTGTTGTTGTTGTTGTTATGTGCCGTTGAGTCACTTACGACTCATAACGACCCTATGTACAAACAGCCCTAAACTGTGCTCTGTCCTGTGCCAATCGCACTGCCTCCCACACACCCATCCCGATTACCCCAGTCACTGAATCAATCCACCTCATAGAGGGTCTTCCCCTCCTGCGTTGTCCCTCTACCCTCCCA
>NW_006399774.1:3699869-3711458 GCF_000299155.1 Elephantulus edwardii | reverse complement strand
GAGGTGGATTGATTCAGTGACTGGGATAATTGGGATGGGAGTGTCAGAGACAGTGCGATTGGCACAGGACAGAGCGGAGTTTAGGGCTGTTGTGCATAGGGTCGCTATGAGTCGCAGGCGACTCGACGGCACATAACAACAACAACAACATAACAACAGCATATATAATAATAAATAGATAATACGTAGATCAATAAATAGACTACTTAACAGAAGTTCTTGGAAACATTTCCCTATTTAATCAGTTCAGCTTTTGACTTCTGCATTCAGCAGAACAGTAACTGCAGTTCAGTCAAATCCACTGGGCAGCAGGGGGCGCTGCTTTCATAGTACAGTCTGTATGTGAAGAGGCCTCAAACTCCAAACTCCAATACAAATACACTCTCACAGCTAGCTCCATTGGGTTTCTGAGGCTCTAAGTCAGAATGAGAAGAGACTGCCTCTCTTCCTCCTGGGAGCAGCTGGTGGAGACAAACTTCATGGTCTCTTGGTAAGCAGTGCTGTAGCCCATGCACTGGACCAGCAGAGCTCCAGTGAAGGGAACCCCAGCCTGTGAAATTCCTCATCTCTAAGAGGAAAACAATTTCTATTCGCATAGTGCTAATGCTGTGTCGTGCCATGCACCAGCCGAACAACTAGACCAAAATATTTTTTGTCTCGGTGGAGTTTCTGTTTTAACAACCCTCTGTCAAGGGTGTTATTCTGGATAGGAGTAATTTTTTTTTTCTCTTTTCTTTCCTAAGGGAGTCATGTGTGGGAGGAAGAAATGTGGAGAGTACTGTGTGCTGTTTAAAGTTAATGTAACATCTATGTAGATAAAAATAAAATGAAGGAATTTCTGCATAGTGTTTTTGCTTATACATGTATTTTATAAGTACTTTCCTTGAAGTTGTTGTTGTTATGTGCTGTTGAGTCACTTGTAACTCATAGCGACCCTATGTACTTCAGCCCTAAACCCTGCTCTATCCTGTGCTTAACTCACTGTTTCTGACACACCTACTCTCATTACCCCAATCACTGAATCGATCCATTTCATCGAGGGACTGACTTTCTTGCGCTGTCCCTCAACCCTCCCAAACATGATGTCCCTCTCCAAGGATTGGCCCCCTCCTTGCAACATGCCCCAAATATGTCAGATGAAGCTTCAGAGTTCTTGCCTCCAAGGAGAAACCCAGTTTCACCTTCTCAATAATGAACTTATTAGTTCTCCTAGCAGTCCATGGTATGTTCAACATTCTTCTACAGCACCACAGCTCATCAATTCTCCTTCTATCAGCCCTCTTCACTTTCCAGCTCTCTGATGCATAGCACAGAATTGCAAAGACTATGGCCTGGATCAGGCACCTTAGTGTCCAGCCTGGCATTGTTGCTCTTCAGTACTCTGGAGAGGTCCCTGACAGCTGACTCAAAGGTTGAGTTTGTTGAAGGTAGAGAAGCAATAATGTATTTTATAAAAATACCATAAAAACTATTTTCTTTGTGAATTATGATGTTGTTGTGTGTCATCAAGTTGGAACCAACGCATAGCTGACATTCTGGTGGGTTTTTAGAGTCTGTTAATTGCACAGGAGGAAAGTGTCCACCTTTCTCTCATAGAACAGCTAGCTGGTGGATTCAAACTGCATGCCTTCAGGATTGCAGTGCAGCTTCTTACCACTAGGACATCCCTAAGGGCAGGGTAATATATGAACGAATGAATGAATGCCAAAATCATTGTCAAGTCAGAACCAACTCATAGATGACCTTCCTGTGAGTTTTTGGGAAGCTATAAAGAGCAGGGAGAGGAGATTGCCCAGCTCTGTCCTACAGATTGGCTGATGGATCTACGCTGGCAGAAAGACACCCCTTTGGGTTAGGAGTGCAGCCCCCTGCACACTGGAACTCTGGGATACACTGTCCAAGAGAAAGAAATGAACTCTTAACTGTCTCCTGGTTTGTTCATGAGTAGATTTGAAGAGCTGGTTGTGATGGAGAGGTTGCTAGAGGCTACCCATAGATGCCTTTGAATCGTGGTGCTGGCTGACGGTATTGAATGGACTGAGAAAATAACAAATAAATATATCCTGGAGGAAATGCTGCCAGAATGTTCCTTAGAGGTAATAGAGACACTTTGTCTCATTTCCTCTGGGCAGATTTTCAGGATAAACCGGTCCTTTGAGAGAGACATTAATCTGGGAAAGTAGAGAGGATCAGTGAGAGAGAGCAAGATCCTCGATGAGGTGGGCTGTACAGTGACTGCCACAGTGGCCGCCACAGTCACCGCCACAGTGGCCGCCACCGTCACCGCCACAGTCACCGCCACACTGACAGCCACATGGGCTTGAGCATGACAGAGATTGTGAGAATGGCACAGGGTAGGGCAGGGTTCAGATCTGTTGTTCACAGGGGCTAAAGACTCTAGTCAACTTGACACCCACCAACAACGTATTATCTTATATTTCTGAATATGCACATCTTCTAAAAACAACCAGAACAACCATCCCAATGTGGCCACGGAGAGGGGCTTAGCATAGCTTTACCATGTCTTTCAGATGGAAAGATCTATGTCTAAGTGATAGAGGTTAAAATGCCAGCTTCCCCTTAAGAAGTCCCGCCACGTGCATTCTAATTTCTGCTCGTCTTCTGGGATTGGGTCCGCTGTCATTGTGTTATACTCGTAGATTTGTGATTCTTAATGTTTTTCCATTATATATTTTACATTGATTAAACATCTGTGTGGAGAACAGCAGTCCTGACTTACCCATTCTAGCAGTCCTGACTTACCCATGTGGATTTTGCTTTTCTGATAAGATCAAGAAGTGCTGTGGTGAATATCATTTGTGCTGATTTGATTCAAGGGAATAGAGCCACTGGGAACAGAAGCGTTCTCATCTATTTATGTAGGAATTCCTCCCACACGTGGCTTTTGAAATGCAGTTTTAGTTTTTTTTGCCTTTTACCGTGGTGTGTGTGTGTGTGTGTGTGTGTGTGTGTGTGTACCTAAGCATTTCACTTGAAATAACCAAAAAAGTATTTCATTGCAATTTTGCTTAAGGTGTTTGTAAGGAAGAATATGATTGTATTGTTATTGACTTAGATATTTAAATGTGTTTTTTTTTCTTTGATAGCATACCTCAATAATTGGTAATTGTCTATGTGCAATATATCCTGATTTTAAAATGAAAAATAACAGAGTATGTGTTTAATTTTTCTTTTAAGAGAGCCATTTGTTTCCCTAAATTGTTAAGCCTTTTATTTGACCTTGACATTGATATTTATTAGCTTGAAGGCAATGTTCAGCTCTCTGGGACTTACGGAAATTTGGCCTTTTTCATCTGTACCATAGGAATAACAGAAAATAGTCATAATTTTTTGTCTTGTCTTCAGCAAAGAATGTGACATCTGTTCATCTGGATCGGCAGAGGGAGAAGGAGAATCAGAGGCAGCAGGAGAATATGGAATGTGTGGCTAATTGCTTTCGTAACAACTGCCTCCTTTGCCATGAGACCAGGAAAAAACCCAACACACACAAAAACCCAAAACCCAACAAACCCACAGATGGTCCCTGGCTGCCATTACCCACCATTTTGATCAAATGATTCTATAGAACAATCTTTGATCAAAAGGGGAAAATGCAGAACACAATTTCATATTCTGATGGACTCCAGACTTTCTGGAGTCAAGGGGTATCTATGAGTTGCTGATATGATTGCCCTGAGATAATATTTAAAATTTAAACCAAAAATATACCCTGAATATCTTTTTTTTTTACAAAAACAACCAAAAATAACAAGCAAAAACACCAAAAAATTTACCGAAATTAGAAAAGTTTAATCTGAGAGAGTGCTGGTGGCCTGGTGGCAGGAAGCTGCACTGCAATCCCAGAGGCACACAGTTCAAATCCACCAGATTCTCTGCTGGAGAAGGAAGGACAATCTCCTTCTGTATTAGTCAGATCCGATTTGACGGTATGCATTCAAAAATAATAAAATAAAATTTTTTTAAAAAAGAAAAGTTGAATCAGGAGTGTTGAAATCTTTTAAGAAGTAACTCTGTGGGATCTAGTTAATAGCAGCAACTACAAAAACCATCCAGGGCATGATTTTGTGTTAACAGCTCTGGAAAGGAGGGCTTGCAACATGAAGGATGGAAGCGGTGTCACTCAACTATGTGTGCAGAAAAGGCTGAATTGGTGTATGTTGTGCTGTGCATACTTTCAACATCAAAGAAATAAATTTTAAAGATAATATGGTCTTATTATAACTTACTATTTCTGAACCTCCTTATTAAAAAGTTACGTTTTGAAAAGGATTTCATATTTACTTTAAAATGTGTGCAAGTTTTAGAGGAAAGATATTTCTCCTCCGTATGTTGCCAATCCAGAGACAGTGAATCCACCAGCTGCCCCACAAAAGAAAGATCAGCGTTCTCCTCTATGCGGTTTACAGTCCCTGAGAACTCGCGGGAGGGAGGATCAGCCATGCGCAGGCTTCGATTTGACAGAACCTAAAACCAGCAGCAGTTCTTGACCCAGGGCGCTCGGGTCGTGTAGTCCCTGGGGAGCTGCTCTGCTCTCCCAAAGGCAGCCCCTCTCTGATGATTCAAATCCACCAGCAGCAGCTTAGGAGAAAGATGAACCGTCTCTGCTCACATAGCTTACACCTGTGGACACACGCTGGAAGGTCGACTAGGAGTCGGTTCCAACTTAGTTGTAAATGATGAGAGTTACTTTCCCATTAGTTGCTAGGTTTTGTCTTAACGGATTTCCACAGTGTGCATTCTTTGTTGTTTAGGACTTTTTCCGAAACTTACCTCACTGGATCCAACAACACACCACCATGAATGACGCTGGCAATTTTCTAATTGAAACATGTGATGAAATAGTGTCTCAGGATCTGAAACAGCAACTACTTTTGCTAAATGGACGATGGAGGGAGTTATTCATGGAAGTCAAGCAAGTATGTTTTTCAGATCAATATACACCCAAAATGTGTATGTATAAAGAACTGTTGTGATAAGCACTCTATTTAGATGCTATATTGTTTTTATAGAATGGGATTATTAGTGAAGAATATAAATATGTTTTGAATGCATATGTTCTATATTTGGTGATTCTTTTTTTTAGATAAAATTTTTATTTTATACTGGTTTCCTTACAAAGTCTATATACATTGTTTTTCACACCAGATCTTTCCTTTACTCATCCTTCCCTCCACTCCTCAAATTATATGACCCTATGTTTAAGCTTCCCCCATCCTCACCCCTCTGCTCCCCCCTCCCCGTGTTGGATCCTCATACACGTTCTACAGTAATGGTCTTATACAGCATTTATCCTTATGGGACTGAGTTAGATCATTTAGCATAATGCTCTCCAGTCCCTTCCAAGTTAGATAGTACTGTTCAAAATCATTGCTCCTGTGTGCTGTGTAACTATACCACAATTTCTCAACTTTACTGAAACTATAACTAGATTAAAGGTTATATTGGCACATGGAATTGACTTATATGGAATGATTTATACTTTAGGACTGAATTCTTAGTTTTCACACTAGCCTTTTTTTGTCTCACAGAAATCGAACCAAATTAAAAATAAATTTTAAATAGGCCTCAGAAGTTAGCATCTCTTTGGCCATGTAACAATCTAGAAAGTTCTTAGAAGGGAATATTATGAGCCTCTTAAGCTTCTGCTTAATGCTTTTCCACAATAAGGCCCCTGCCGTTACCTTAACAGTATGCACGAGCTGATGAGCTGGACAGAATGAAGAAGGAGTATTCAGACTGTGTTAAGACCTTGTCTGCATTTGTAGCAGAAGCCCAAAGGAAACTTTCGGAACCCTTGGAAGTCTCTTTTATCAATGTCAAGTTGTTAATTCAGGATTTGGAGGTAAGAGGGATTCTGGATCGTGAAAGATACACTCTCTCATGAAGGAAATAAACCAGAAGGGCTCTCAGAAGGCTGCAAAGTGTCTCTTGTTTCAATTCCCACATATCCTGATTGACATTGCTTGTGAAAAAAAAAAATTATGTTATGAGCAGATCCAGTAACTTCAAAATAGTGGTGGGTTTGTTTTTTGTTTTGGTTTTTTTTATTTTTGAGGCTCTTTAAAATCCAATTATAATGTCCAGGTATTATAGTTGTGCTGTAGATCCAAAGACCACAACTCTCTGGAGGTTCCAGTCTACCAGCAGCTCCACGGGAG
Organism: Elephantulus edwardii; assembly: GCF_000299155.1. Lineage (NCBI taxonomy): Eukaryota > Metazoa > Chordata > Mammalia > Macroscelidea > Macroscelididae > Elephantulus > Elephantulus edwardii. Next base: position 3,705,279 of record NW_006399774.1, on the reverse strand, counting down.
ACAGACAGACCAGCGCTATACCACTTAGAAGAATATTTGACCAAAACCAAACCAGGTCTGAGGGCCGCAGATTAAAGTCATCCACCTTTGGCTGGTAGCATAACTTTCTATCTACTAGACCAACAGTGTGAGGGAATATTTAATTACATGGAAAGATTTATAAAAATAATCCACATTAGACATTTACAAATTGGATATACATATAAGTAGGGATAAAGGTTATTAAGGACATGGTGGGATGTTTGTTCTGATTATCATTGTTTTGGTAGATTATAGGAAAACTTCATTTTTGTGATACTGACAACTTGACTTCAAAATTTTTTATAATAGCAGTGCATTTCTTTCATGAAGAAAACTATTTGCTTCACATTTGAAGTCACAGGCAGATTCACATGCATTTATTTATTTTATTTTGTGTGTACCATTGAATTGACTCCAACTGGCACAGGAGGAGATTGCCCCTCCTGCTCCAGAGAAGCATCTGGTGGATTCGAACCATGCACCTTTAGGATTGCGGTGCAGCTTCTTGCCACTATGCCACCAGAGCTCCCTCAGATTCACTTGCATTTATATGGTATAATTTTTTTTTTTGCAAACTTCTTAGGCATGTATTTTTCAAAGATTGAGGATTACTACTACAATGAATTTCTAGATAAATTTACAGACTAAAAGAAAAGCTTATATTTATTTATACATTACTAATGAAGGAAAGGGATTACTCAGCTCCCAATCTTAGGATTGGCGGTTCCACTATACCAAGTAAAGTCTGATGATCTGCATTTGAAAGGTCATAGCCCAACCAACCTCTGCACAAGTTCTACTCTTTACACAGGGAACCAGTAGGTGTCAGAATCCACTCAGTGGCACTTGGCATCTGCTAAGAAAGGAAGCATTAGCTAGGAACATTCAAAGCCTGCTACAGGCATGGATTTTGATAAGGTCCATCTTGTTTTTCACTCTTTGCTATCTTGAAATTGAAATGCAATGCTCCAAGTGTTAATGCAATGTTTTGGTGGTTCCTGCAGGATATTGAACAGAGGTTACCAGTGATGGATGCCCAGTACAAGATGATTACAAAGACCGCCCACCTCATTGCAAAAGAAAGCCCCCAGGAAGAAGCCAATGAGATGTTTGCAACCATGTCTGGGCTCAAGGAGCAGCTAGTCAAGGTTAGGTTATGCCGAATCACTACCCACTGAGATATCAACCAACATTCCCTTCACTGGCTTGTCTCCTCTGCCACCCATGGGCAACAGCGGCTGCTCTGCTTGCCAACATATCACGCTTTGCCTTATTCTATTTCTTGGAATAGAAACATTGAAATCTATTTTAGAAAGAAAAGTAGGAAATTGATGCCATTTAATATGTAGAGGTTTTATTGTTGTTATGTGCCATTGTGTGCAACTCATAGTGACCCAATGTACAAGAGCTCTGAATGCTGCTCTATTGTCAAACCAACCGTAGTGTCTCTGACGCACTTACTCACCATTACCCCAGTCATTGAGTCAATCCATCTCTTCCAGGGTCTTCCTCTCCTGTGCTGTCCCTTCACCCTTCCAAGCATTATGTCCCTCTCCAAGGACTGGTCCCTCCTTGCATCATGCCAAAAATATGTCAGATGAAGCCTCGGAATTCTTACCTCCAAGAAGCAACTAGGTTTCACCCTCTCCAGGATAAACCTATTTGTTTTTTAGGAGTTCATGGTATATTCAATATTCTTCTCCATCATCACAACTCAAAGGCATTAATTCTTCTATCATCCCTAGTCATTGTCCAGCTCTCTGATGCAAAAAAAGTAATTGCAAAGACCATGGCCTGGATCAGGTATACTTTGTAAGAACCTATAGATTAATAGATAAGCTTTCTCTAGAGGATATAATAGACAAGAAATTAGTGCTGTAACATATACACACACATATGTGTAGAAATAGAAAAAGAGAAGATATATTTAAAGAGAATGAATTCCCAATTCTTTCTTGTTGAGTAGACCTATAATACTTCCATCACTCCACAATCAACACTCTTTAACACCAGCAGTCAGGAAATCAAAAGACAAATTGCATCGGGGAAATCTGCTGTCAGGAACCTCTCCAGAGTGCTGAAAGGCAATGTCAGTCTAGAGACTAAGGTATGCCTAATCCAGGCTGTGGTCTTCAAAATTACTTGCTATGCATCAGAGATCTGGACAATGACTAAGAATGACGAAAGACAAATCAATGCCTTCAAATTGTGTTGCTGGAGAAGAGTCTTGAACATACCATGGACTGCCAAGAAAACAAATAGGTCTGTCTTGGAGACGGTGAAACCAAGTTTCTCCTTGGAGGCTAGGATTTTGAAGCTCAGTCTCACATACTTTGGGCCTGTGGCCAGGAGAGACCAGTCCTTGGAGAAGGGCATCATGCTCAGAATGGTGAAGCCAGGACAACACAGGAGAGGAAGACCTGGATGAGATGAATTGGCACAGTGACTAGGACAATGGGGATGGGTATATCGGAGTCATTGAGAGGGCTCAGGATAGGGCATATTGCAGAGCTGTTGTACATAGGGTCACTATGGGTCACAGGCAATTCGATGGCACCTCATAACAACAACAATCTTGTTTACTTACTGGAGTGGAAAGTCTGCCTTTAATATCTCAAAGTTCTTACCTTAGACTTGTTGGCTGGCTTGCTTCTTGTTGTAGACAACTTGTTACATGTTGTTGACTTAGGATATTTTCTTTTATCACTGACACTTTGGTACTGAAGCGTAAATGGACATCAAACAGCCAAACCTTTTCCTCTTCTATTGAGAGGCTGTCTTAGAGTGTTTTAAAGTTCTGTGAAGAATGTTTATCTAAGGTTGAACTTTAGGAAGATAGTGTTATTTGTGATATCAGCTTTGCTTGGGTAATCCAATGGTGAAAAGAAAAGAGAAAGGAGTAATTCTATAAAGAAAGGAGACTGTTATGAAAAATTCTACCTTCTTGAGTTAGTTTATCTGTGACATGAAGCCTTGTCATGAGCAAACTTTGATGGATGGAGAGTAGGAAACGTGAATTTAGTGGAAGGTAAGAAAGTACAAAGCCTGCCTTGGGGAGGACCTCTGACCAGTTCATTCTAGTTTGACCTCCTCGGAATTTGCATTTCAATTGCCAATAAACTGGATCAGGATCTACATTTTAACTGGAACCTCAGGAGATTCTGATCATGTAAGAATCTTACTTAAAACTTACTGGGGATCTTGGGAAATGTAGATAACAGTAATTCATTGTACAGAACTGACTCATAGCTGACCCTCAAGTGGGTTTTCAGAAGTTATAAATTGCATGAGAGGAGATTTCCCATCTTTCTCCCACAGAGCAGCTCGTCAGTTTGAACTGCTTGCCTTTGGATTGACAAGGCAGCTCCTTAACCACTAGGCAATCGGGTCTGGGGTAGAAATGTAGATATCTGGGGTGGAAATGGCAATTCTAAGCAATAGGTGGACCTGGAATGAACCCATTCTAAACCCTAGTGTGGACAAAGTAAGTCATTAAAGTTCGTAAAAGGAGAATTCTTAAATATAAATATTGGACTGGTCAGACTATCAGTCAAGAATTCATTTCAAGTGCTAAAGAGCAAAGATGGCAATGTAAAGATTAAGGTGTGCCTGACCCAAACCATTGCATTTTCAGTTGTTTAATATGCATGTGAACATTTGACAATGAAGAGGAATTCAAAGCCCTTGAACTGTGGTGTTGGTGGAGACTCCTCTAATATAACACAGATGGTTACAACAGGGGAAAAAGTCATCCTGGAGTAAGCGTGACAAGAATGCTCCTTAGATGCAAAGATCGTGCTACTTACTCTCCCCTACTGTGTGTATGTTGCCATCTAAGTTTCATTCCTGGAAAAGGACATTATGCTTTTAAAGGTGGAAGGTCAGTGGGTGAGAGGAGTACCCTCAAGGTTATGAACTGATGCGTGACTAGACCAAAGGGTGTATGTACATTTGAGACTGTGAACATGGTGTAGGATCAGACAAAATTTTGGTCTGTTGTGTTGTACATAAGGTCAATACGAACCAGGGTCGACTAGATGACACCTAAAACCAACAACAATCTTAGTTCTGATTTCAAGGCCATAGTAAAGATGAACTACAGTTCATGGGTGGGATTCGATGCCTCCATGCACAGGAACCATGTTGGAAAGTGCTATCTGCATGGAGTTTTAGGGGGGAAAATAGTTTTTTTATTTGTCTCAGTGGTACACAGTCATATTTAAGAAAAAAAAATAAAAACCAGGAAAACTTAGCAAATATTTTTAAAGAAATGTCTTAAGGCTTCCAAAGCTCAAAATTACCAGTGACTTCAAGAAAAAGTTCCCCAGGATGGAGAACAAGGGCCCTAAGCGTGCCGCACTCACCGTTATTAATGGAGTGCCTGTCTTGTCTTTGTGTTTTTAAAGGTCAAGGAATGTAGCTCCCCGCTTCTCTATGAGTCGCAGCAGCTGCTGATTCCGTTAAAGGAGTTGGAAACACAGATGACAAGCTTCTATGACTCACATGGGAAAATCGGTGACATGATGGCCGTTCTCCAGCAAGAGACACAGTCCAGCGCCCTCTTTAAGCAGAAACATCAGGTAAGAAGCGTTCCTCTCTGGATGCGTGATTGTGGGAAAGCACTGGGAAAACGGCGTGAAGGGACTGTGCTGTGCTGTGCTCACGGTGAGAGAAATTCAGACTGAACAAGACACCTTTGTCGAGTGACACTGACAACCCAGAGAGATGTTCTCCTCTAAACAGTTGTCCCCAACAAAGACGGCTGTTTAACTCCACAGAGTGCACACCACTGCTTTTGAGTTGTGAACAGTCAGTGATAGAGGTAGAGGTGGACAGTGCTAGATGAAGTCCCCAAAGCCAGGCTCTGATCATCGGAGTTAACAATTAGTGAGTAGAGCAAATTCAGGAATGCTGGTTTGTCCTAAAACACCTGGGTGTCCCTTCTGTGAACTGAGAGGCACTGTGCACCAGACAGAAAGGTCTTCTCTGTGCCAGCAGATGCTGTCCACTCTCGACTCCAAGTCTGGAGGCCAGGAAGTTCACCCATCTCTGCAGATAGAGAGTAGTCACACCCACTATTTGATATTGAAACAGAAGGGTCTCTACCCTCCTCTCAAGGCCGTCTGTTATCAGCTCTGCTATACAGGATTTTCGTTTGTGTGTCCGCCTTTCCACTAGATCATGTTTTGCTAGCATAGCCCATACGAAGAGGATGCTCATGCAAATAAATTCTCATTTATATTAAAAATAGCTCTCTCTATTCCTTTCAGGAGGCATAATACTATGAAAGCATAAAGGGTAAATAAAGTAGGACTACAGTGGTCCTTAGTGAGAGAAATTATATATATAAGTTTGGTCTATATATTAACCTTGTTTTGGAAAAGCCTTT
>NW_006399774.1:3694609-3699179 GCF_000299155.1 Elephantulus edwardii | reverse complement strand
TCTAAATAATTAAAATGGTGAATCTTATTTAGCCAACATATATCCTTCCTTCCTGAAAAAAGGTATGGAAAGAAAAACTAAGACAGTATTTTCACATTACCCTTGTCTTTTCTATATGTTCATTCTGTTTCCATCTGATGTATATGTGATCTGCATCTTAGGGGGTCATTTTTGGCTGATAATTTTCTGTTTGGGCAGCCACACCATTATGTAGATAGTATTGGAGCGATATGATAACTTATTTCTGCATCCCATTTTTAGTGCACATAGTAGCTTCTTATCAATCTTGCACTTAGTGGACTTTCTGGGTTGGTATTTTATGAGGCTGTCTGTCTGAAGATAATGAAGTGATGAAAGGCTTTTTACTGCATTAATTGTAATGAATGCATGAAGAAGGGCAGCCTCATTTAGTAGAAATAACAGAACAGAGAGCATGGGGACAACAAACTGTTCAAATCGTAGGTCTGACAAGGTGATATATAAAGCCCTCATCACTGTGGGTTTCCTTATTTTAAAATGGATAAGGCAATACCTGAATTGACATCTTATGGTAGAGATTATTTGAGATATTGTTGCTGGTAGTCTAGTGATAGGAAGCTGCACTGCCATCCCAAAGACATGTGGTTCAAATCCACAGAAGAAAGATGGGCACTGTTCTCCTGTTTGATTTACTGTCTCTGAAAACAGGGCTAGCTATGGTTCAGTGCCAGCTTGATGGTATGAAACAGTAACAGTATAATGACAATAGCATGTAATACATACTCCATAACTTGACATTTTTATTATTAATAATAAAGTCACAATAACACTAAGATACATCTCAAAGTCCCATTCTATTAGTTTCTCATCATATAGACTAATGAATATCTTTCACTTTGAGACATAATAGCCCATCTTTTTTTAATTGAGATTCTAATGAAAGATATAGAGAACATGGATTTCCATTCATTCATTGTTATACATTTTCCTCCCTGCCCACCCCCTCCCACAGTTTGCTTTTCTCTTTGAAAAGAAAAAAAAAATTCTTTCATTGTTTATACAATCCCATCCTCCCCACCCCACCCCCAATCCACTTTACTATGCAGCTCTTATTCTGGGCTCTTGTCATTTAAAAAATATCTAATCATATATCCCTTTTAAACAGTTATCTTCCTTATCTGTCTCAATGCAGGGTTTATTGTTTATCCCCTCTTTTCTTAGTTTTCCCCCAAACCCGATGTCAGTCCTATAATAGCCCATCTTAATGTTCCTCATCACTACATACAAATTATGATCAAATAATATTTTTATTATTAAAGTAATGTTCAGTATTATCTTTTAAATTTATGTCTTTCTTTTACCGGAATCTTAAAAAATATACCGAGCAGAAAATATTCTATTTGGACAAAACTAAGCACAAGCTCTGTTTCTAGATCCCAAAAAGCAGCTTGAATTATTTTTCTAAAGCAGTTGAAGAGGTTGAAATTCAAGTCCTGTGGATTCAAGTGAAAAAAATGACCGCCTACATGGAGCTGGGCTGGGTAATTGCCATGCTGCCCACAGCAGAGATCTCTAAAGCCAGCCTACGTGCAAAGGTTATGGGGTCTGAGTCATCACCATCCTTCTGTGCTGACTGACCAGGGATTGGAGCTCCTCGGGCCACTGGCTGCTGCTTTCTTTGTTGAGGGTCTCAGATACCCCATTCCACTATGCTACATGGGATTCCTGATGTTGTAAATCCTGTTGTTGTTGTTGTTTAGTGCTGTTAAGTCTGGTACGACTCATAGTAACCCTATGAACAGAGAATCTGAGCCCTATTCTATCCTGTGCCATTGTCACACTTCGTGACACACTAGAGCCCATTGCAGCAGTCACCACGTCAGTCCATCTGGTTGAAGGTCTTCCTTTCCTTTGCCAACCTGCCACTTTTCTGAGCATATGTCCCTCTCCTAGGAGTAGCCCCTCCCAGCAGCATGCCTGAAATATGGAAGGTGGAGCGTCATCATTCTTGCCTCCAAAGAGCACTCCAGCTGCACCGTCTTCAACACATATCGTTTGTTCTCTTGGCCGTCCATGGGCTCTTCAGCACTCTTCTCCAGCACCACCGTTCAAAGGCATCAATAATCCTTCTGTCATCCTTATTCATTGTCCAGCTCTCTGCTTGAATCAGACATCTTCGTGCTCAAACTTAACATTGCTTCTCAATTCTTTGGAGAGGTCCCTAACTGTAGACTTTCCCTAAGATGTAGTAAATCTTCCTGTTGTTTTTGTTGTAATGGGCCATCAAGTCGCCTGAGACTCCTAGTGACACTACATAGAACAGCCCTAAACGGTGCTTTATCCAGTGCTAATCTTATTCTCTCTAATACACTTACCCTGATTACCCCAGTCACTGAATCAATCCATCTCTTTGAGGGCCTTCCCCTCCTGCACTATCCTCTACCCTCCCAAGCATGATGTTTCTCTCCAAGAACTGGTCCCTCCTTGCAACATGTCCAAAGTATGTTAGACGAAACTTCAGAATCCTTGCCTCCGAGGAGCAGCCTGGTTTAACCTTCTCCAGGACAAACCTGTTCATTCTCTTAGCAGTCCGTGATGCATTCAATACTAGGATATATATAAATAGTACATAATCTATTGTATCCAACTTTCTCTCAGTAATGTGTAGTGCACTATGATGTGGAGTTTATCTAATCATATTCCAGCCCAATATGTAGCTTGATTTGTGTTATTTCAGTGCTCAAACCACTGTTGAGTAGGACATTCCTATAGGACAGGCTGGGACAGCCCCATGATTTCCAGGATGTCAGAAGCAGACTGTCTCATCTTTCCCCCATGGAGCGCTTGAAGGTTCATACCACCAGCCTTTTGGTTACTAGCCAAACACTAGAACCACTGTGCCATCTAGTAGGAGTACTTAAGTGGTTGAAAGAATCCAGGCCCTAGACAAGTAACAGCTATGACACTTTTATTTTCTTAATGTTAATAAGATGTGCATATAATAGAAAAGAAATCTGAAAATGAAACAACCATTCTTTGTGACATTTGATCGTCGACACAAACAGAACTACTGGTGGCTTCTTAAGATTGAGCCCTTTTAAGATTTTACGACTCCTTTCTTTTAGCTGAACTTCTTGCTGTTTAAATGCCTGGAGTTCATATGTGGGCATCCTGATTGGTTGGTTTTTTAGTAATTTTAATGAGCATTTACAGAGATTTTGGATTTCCACTCATTCATTGTTGCATTTTTCTCTATGCCCTACTCACCCCCACCCCAGTTCTTTCTTCTCTTTGAAAAGTAAAAGAAAAATTCTTTCATTAATATACAATACCCCACCCCAAGTCCACTCCACTATGCAACCTTCATTCTGGGCTCTTGGCATAATGATAATACCCAATCATATATCACTGTTAAACTATTCTCTTCCTCATCTGTTTCAATGTAGTATACATAGTTTATCCAATTGTTTTTAAAGGTTCCTCTCCTGCTGTTTCCAATAATATCGTTGTTTGCTGTGTGTGTAGGAACTATTGGCTTGTCAGGAGAGCTGCAAGAAAACCCTGGCGCAGGTGGAGAAGGGCAGCCATGGGGTCCAGAAGTTTGTGACTTTGAGCGACGTGCTGAAGCATTTCGATCAGACGAAGCTGCAGAGACAGATTGCTGACATTCACGTGGCTTTTCAGGTAATTTGTTCTCAGTGTTTGAGAGTAATGAGCTGAGGACAATACAAAAAGAGGACTCACATGCCTCATTCATCATGTTTCCAGCTTGCCCAGGTCCTCCACCTACTGGTGTTTGGAAACCAATCATTCTACTTCTGGGTTTTCATAATATTAGCGAATCACAAGAGGGGAAAAAACCCCACTAAAAACTAAACCAACCACACAACAAAAAAACCAACCCACAGAACCCAAACAAGTCACATTGCTGAGTCAGTTCCAACACATACTGACTGGACAAGTCAGAGAAGAACTGTCCCATACTTTTTCTAAAATAATAAATATTATGGGAACTGCTACATCGTTTCCCCACAGAGCAGCTAGTTGATGTAAACTGCCCACCTTTCATTTACATGCAAACAGCTTCACCAGGGTCCCAAGAGTGCTCCTCTTAATCCCAAAAGAAGTTAATTACTCCATTCTGATTTTCTGTCTTTTCTTAAGTGCTTGCTTTAAGAGATATGTTTGTCTAACAAAATGTTACTTTCAATAATGAGGAAACAGCATCACGATTATTTTATTTCTTCTTATTGTCATTTGATTTGATGATTTTTTTTTTTCAAACATCAAGAATATGGTAAAGAAAACTGGAGATTGGAAGAAACACGTGGAAACCAATAGTCGCCTGATGAAGAAGTTTGAGGAGTCTCGGGCCGAACTGGAGAAGGTGCTGCGAGTAGCTCAGGAAGGTCTGGAGGAAAAGGGGGATCCAGAGGTCCTCTTGAGGAGACACACTGTGAGTTCAACCCTCGGGGCTGTCACGTGGACACACGACAGGCCATCCTGAGACAGATAAACATACATATAAGCATACACACATATCTTCATTTATGTGTCTGTATGTACACACACACACACACACACACACACA